>NC_081158.1:31321108-31543608 GCF_012432095.1 Onychostoma macrolepis
CCCTTAATCCATCTCTTGTTTTGCATAAAGGTTTTGATCTGCATTCCACGTGATGCGTCATCCGCAGGATTCTCCTTTGTAGACACATATCTCCACTGTTGAGGTAGTGTCCTGTCTCTTATATAAGCGATTCTGTTTGCCACAAAAGTCTGAAAGCGCCTGTCCTCATTTTTGATGTATTTAAGTACAGTCTGACTGTCAATCCAAAAAACTGAATTCTCCAATAGAAATCGTAGCTCTTTTCTTATCATGTGATCAACTTTCACAGCAAGTACAGCTGCTGTTAGTTCCAAACGAGGAATCGTTATCGGTTTAAGAGGCACCACTCTGGCCTTACCGAGCAAGAATTTCACATGAACTTTATCGTTACAGTCGATCAACTTGAGATAAGTAACCGCACCATATCCTTTTTCACATGCATCTGAGAAATGATGTAAACAGGCATGCTTGATTTTTCCAAAGTCTATAGGTTTTATGCATCGGTCCACTTGAAAGTCTACCACCTTATCCAAATCAGAAATCCAACTATTCCACCGTTTTTGAAGTATTGGGGGTATATTCTCATCCCAACTCAGATTCTGCTTACACAATTCCTGTAGAAGTAACTTGGCAGGTAACATAATAGGAGCAAGAAATCCCATAGGATCATAGACAGAACAGACTGTAGACAAAATTCCTCTTGAATGCGTTGTTGGGATTTAAGCTGCATTCCAAATTTAAAAACATCAGCTTCTGTACACCACGAAGACCCAAAGTTCTTTCCACAGGTAACCTATCTTGCTCTAGATCCAAACATTGGATCTCCTTGCTTCTGGATTGCTCTGGAACTGATTGCAACACCTTTCGACTGTTACTGCTCCACTTAGTCAAACAAAAACCACCCCTTTGACAAAGAGCAGTAAGATCCTGTACCATGGCGACTGCTACCTCCTCCGAAGAGACACTCTTTAAACAATCATCCACGTAAAACTTTCAAGGACTGTTTTGATCACATCTTCTGAAAAGAGTGATTGATTGTCCTTTGCTGTTTGCCTCAATGCATAACATGCACAACTTGGAGAAGATACGGCTCCGAACAGGTGAACTCTCATTCGGTATGTAGACACTTCCTTTTCCAAATCTCCATCAGGCCACCACAGAAATCGGAGCAAATCAACATCCTCTTCCGACACCTTAACCTGATGAAACATAGCTTGAACGTCGGCCATTAAAGCTACCGGCTCCTGCCTGAATCGTATCAGGACTCCTAAAAGTGAATTTGTAAGGTTGGGACCTTGCAAGAGTTGTTTATTGAGGATGTATCCTTAAATGTTGCCCCACAATCAAATACAACCCTCAATGTTCCTTTCCTTGAATGGAAAACTCCATGATGTGGAACATACCAAACCTTACCATCATCACGATCTAACTGGTCTTCTGGCACTCTCTCAGCATAACCTTTATCCATAACATCAGAAAGGAAACTTGTATATTCCTCACGCAACTGTGGATTCTTTTCAAGTTTCCTTTTCAAACCATTGCATCTTTGCTGCGACACACAAGTTGTTAGGTAGTATCACATCATCATTTCGAAAAGGTAACTTAAGACTGTAATGTCCATCTTGTACCTTAAGAGACTTGTCCATTATTTTCAGAAACCTCTGATCCTCCCTGGATAGTTCCTTCTCATCAACATTGTTTTCACTAAAGTCATGATTATACTGATATTGAAGCAATTCCTCAAGCCTTCCAACAGAAATCCTATTGACTGTAACGGAAGGTATACCAGTATTCTTCCCACAGTCACTGTTCCTTTCTGAAGGTCCATTAACTACCCACCCCAATAGGGTTCTCATGGCATATGGTCCATTACCATAGCTATTTATTACCTCCCATGGCTCCAATACTTGGGAAGCATTAGCTCCAATCAATAAATCGACATTAGCCTCAATGTGTGGAACTTTCACTCTGTCAAGGTATGGCCACCTAGATATTTCTTCTTGTGTTATAATGTTGTCTGAGTTGACAGGCATTTCTTTCTGCGTGTACACTTCAGGAGGAGAAAGAAACGATCACTATTAATTCCACTAATCTCCAAGCCAGTAACAACATTACAAGACACAGACTGCTCTTGTCCCATGGTACGTAGACAAATGTTGATCCTTTTACCTCTGATGTTCAATTTATGTATCAACTGCTCCGAACAAAACGTAGCTGAACTCCCTGGATCTAGAAAAGCATATGTTTGAATCAGTTTGTCTCCTTTGGCTGATTTTACTTGCACTGGAATTATTGACAGAAAGCACCTTTCATTACCGGCCCCTGTATGTCCACAAGTTTGTGCCGACGCTAGACTGCGCTTTTGCCCTTTGTCCTCCACAACTAACTTCTGATGTATGTGCAACACTGAAGGATGTGTCCGACTGCAAACTTCACACACAAGGCGGTTATCACATTCCTTGCTTACATGTCCAGTCTTCAAACAACTGAAGCAAACTCCCTTTCCTTTCAGAAAGTCAAGCTTTTCTCGTTGTGACCTTTTCTCAAAAGCATCACACCTTTCCAAGACATGATTACCAGAACAAAACAAGCAGGATCCTTTATCGTTGATCTTGTACACTGAATAATCTCTCCGTTGTGATGTTACATGCCTCCTTAAACCTGAAGTAGTAACATTGGTAGCGAAACTGTTTCCCTTAAATGTCTTATTTGGTTTCACTACACTTGGTTGTTTGTCCTGAATACATCCAAAGACAGGATCGGATGCCATCTTTGCCTGTCGTTCAATGAAGTCTACGATGTCAGAGAATTTAGCTCTACCTTGGTTCAACTCCATTATCTCACAAGCCTTTTCTCTCCAACGCTCTCTCAATTTGAAAGGTAGCTTCATCACCACAGTTCTCATGTTATTTGGCATGTTAAGCTCTTGCATATAGGAATTATCATCAATAATATTACAGCATGCACGCAGAAACAATGAATATGCATGTAAACCTTGGGCATCCTCATTCCTCAATGATGGCCAACCCAAAGCCCTTTCCATATATGCAGCAGCAATCTTAAACTCATTACCAAATTGCTCCTTCAAGAGCTTCTTGGCTAGTGAATATCCCACTTCTGGATCAAGATGTTCACAACTCTGAACCAGTTCTCTTGATTGTCCGAAGTAAACTGTTCCAAGAAATACAAACAATCTCTTTTACTGCAAGCCTTTTCCTCAACACAATGTTCAAACGCCTTTATGAATGGTATATAATGAAGTGGTTTTCCATCAAAGACTGGAATCTCTCTTTTGGGAAGAGTGTTACTCTGAGCCTGGTATACCAAGTGTGTAGTCAACTCCTCTTGCCTCTTCAGAATCTCAAATAGAGGTGAATTTTGACTTGGAAGAGAGTCCCCAGCTTCTGATGTTGTCATATTACCTCTATAATGTTGTACCAAGTTACGTGAATCCTGATGTTGGCGAGTACTGCTGTCATGAGTGTTCAGTCCTACTTTATGCTGCCTCTTTGTTGACTGTGATGGAATGTTAGAGGTAGCACCAGCTGTACCCACTGATAGACCCATTGGCACATACGCAGTAGCTCGTGGATTTAACATCTTTGATCTTGTTGAATCAAAATTCCATTTCCTGTCACATCCCTTGATGTTTGCCCTTTGTTACTTCTTTTCCTTTAGAACAAGAACTACCAGAACGTGAACATTTACTATGGCAGTCAACAGTACTCAAAACAGCAATTTTTGCAGTAGATGCTGCAATTTCAGCATCTAATTCAAGTTGTTCTTTCTGTTTCCTCAATTCCTCCTGCTGTGTTTCAATTGCATGTTTAGTTTTCAATGCCTCGGCCCGCGCCACAAATGCAGCTCTCTCTGCCTCTGCCTGTACACAAGCAGATACGGTAGAAGAACCACTGCTGCTTGAACTTTGCCTACTATAGGCAGTACGGCTCTTTGAAACATTTGAAACACTATCTTCTGGGACAACCTCATCGTTAACATTTACATCCATAACCCTTCAGAAGCTTCATGACATATTACAGGTGTGGACAACCATACATTTACATGTTCAATAAACTCATTCTTTGGAATCATTTTTGCCTTAAACCATATATCATGTTTCTCAATTTCATTATCAGGCAACAAAGTCAACAAAGATTCATGTGCTTCCTGAGCTTCTAAACATAACCCATTATAGTTTTCAAATACACTTCGTACCTCAGACTCATACTCTTTGTTATCTTGCATTAACCTTTTAATAGTCTCTATCATTTTGCTGGCTTTGTTCAGTTTTGCTTTTCTCAGCGCCTGCAATGAATCAAGCTTTTCCACCAAAGCCTTTACTGTAAGTGTGACTGTCCTTTTTGGCCTTATAGGCTCTTCACTACAAAGCTGTTCATTTGGTGCAGCGGACGTCTCCGCGTTTAAACACTGCTCGTCCATTTTACACACAATATTTACCCCGAGCAAAGAAGAAAATGCTTTTAACCCTTTACTACCAATGCATTGGATTTACACGCAATTTGTGTGCACACAGAAGCAATGGCCATTAAACATTTGTTGCTGTAACAGTACCTTTAAATCCAACGAGAATGCGATGTCCCAGCGGCAACCAAACCACCAGGAATAGTGTAATAAATCCAACACGAATCCATCAGCACCAGCTTAGCTAATCCACCACTTGTGAGTCATGATCAGGTTTCCACAGCGAAATCCAGTGTCCACGAAACAAATCCATACTGCCTTGGAAACTCACTGTCCACTTGTAGTAAGTTCGCTCATCCTTGAAGCAGAGTCTCTGTGCAAATGCTCACTTATTTTCAAAGCAATGTTTTTTGACTAATATTACGGCCTTCCAATAAGCCGCCGATGTTTGATGGTAGGAGTGAGCAAGTAATTGACGCGTGCAAATTGAATCCATGCACACTGATGTTAAAATGCAAACAGTGTCCTTTATTGTGCTTCAACCTATAACAGTTCTTGTGGCTTGCTTCCTGTGAGCTCTTCTTTGAATTCATGACATACAAATGAGTGTTTCATACCTTGCAGATAGCAAACACATTGTCCATAGTCCATATTATTCCTTGCACAGTTATGCATTTTGCTCAGTCCCAAAACAATACATCCATTTGACCCAATAAGCTAGTGAGCAGGATAACTAGTCGCTGTAAGCACAATCACGGTCAAAAAACAGTTTACTTTCCTGCCACCAAAACATGCTTTCTAATTAACCAGGTGCTCTTAATATACAAAAGGTGTCACAATGCCCCCTCATGGACAAAACACATATTGCTCCAAAATGGCTCCTACACACCGGCCCCTTAATTGATTATGCAGAAAAACATAACAATTACAAATATTTATAAAGGAGCCATAAAAGTTAAAGCAACATATACAGACGTTTGCTCAAACTTTGCAATATTGTTACGCCTCATTCACATTAGTCATTTGTCTCCAATAAAGGCAAATCTTTCCAACAGGTCGTTCTAAAACGCTACTTTTAGTTTTAATCTTTACTGTACGTACTAGGCCTTTATAGTCTGGAAATGTTTCCAGTATTCTACCAAGTGGCCATGAACCACGAGGGCAGTAGGATCTAGTACAAGAACAATATCTCCAGGAATAAAACTTTGTCGTTCCTTCGTCCATTTTTGACGTTGTTGTAAGAGAGGTAGATACTCCTGATCCACCTTTTCCAGAAAAGGTCAGCTAAATACTGAACCTGTCTCCATCTTCTTTTCACATATAGGTCTGATTTTTCAAAGAGACCAGGCGGTAAAGCAGGCTTGCCTTTCATAATAAGAAGATGGTTAGGTGTAAGGGCCTCAAGATCATTAGGATCATTAGAAATTTTGGTGATCGGACGGTCATTTAAAATGGATTCCACCTCACACAAAACAGTATGGAATGATTCATCATCCAATACCTGTTGACGAAGTACAGGACAGAGAATATTTCTCACCATACGAATGATCCGTTCCCATGCTCCTCCATAATGGGATCCTGCTGGTGGATTGAAACTCCATTTAACTCCTAACTGAATTAACTCCTTTTCAATTTGCTGTTTATTCCATGCAGAGAGATTCTTTCAATTCTCTGTTAGCACCAGAGAAATTGGTTCCATTGTCTGATCTAATATGAACCACTTGGCCTCTTCGGGCAATAAATCTCCTTAATGCATTTATGCATCCATCAGTATCTAAGGAGTAAGCTACTTCCAAATGTACTGCTCTGGTTGCCATGCAGGTAAAGATTACTCCGTATCTTTTTACGCAGCTACGGCCTCTTTTTACTACAATGGGACCAAAATAATCAACTCCAGTGTTTGTGAAAGGGGGAAGATCAGGGGTAAGTCGTTCAAGAGGAAGATCTGACATCTTCTGATTCCCCGTCTTCCCTCTATTGCGTCTACATACAACACATTTGGAAATAACCTTTCTTGCTGCAGCACTGGCATTTGTAATCCAATATGTTTGTCTTAACTTGGATAACATGTGATTCCTGCCTGAATGTCCTAATTGCTCATGAATGTTCTGAAGCAAAAGTTGTAAGATGTGGTGATTCTTACTCAATATAATAGGATGTTTAAACTCAATGGGCATACTTGCCTTCCTGAGTCTTCCTCCTACCCGCAAAAGTTCACCATCCAACACAGGATCCAGTCTATATAGACTGCTATCCTCTTGATTCCATTAGAACCTCTCTTCAATTGCTCGATTTCAGTTTGAAACTGTTGTTGCTGACTGAAGCAAACAATAACCATTTCAGCTTCAAAAAGATCCTCCAATGACAAAGACTGTCCACCCTGAGTTGCCTTGAACTGGCTCATTTGCACATCTATAATAGATGTGGTAGCATTACAATCCTTTCTGGCTATTAGTTCTTTCCTTTTAAGACATAGCCTTTTCAACAGTTTCTTGACCTTAAGTACCCAAGCGACAGCCACTTTCAGTTTTCTCCATTCCGAAAAATAAGTGATGTAATAATTGGTAGGATTTTGTGCCATTTGCAGAATAACAGAATTTACCTTATGTTCTCGTTTGATCTCTGGATCATCTTCCTGAATACTAGTTTCCTTTTCCATAGGTGGTCGATAATCCTTTGCAGTCCAAAAAACTAGGTCCCTTAATCCATCTCTTGTTTTGCATAAAGGTTTTGATCTGCATTCCACGTGATGCGTCATCCGCAGGATTCTCCTTTGTAGACACATATCTCCACTGTTGAGGTAGTGTCCTGTCTCTTATATAAGCGATTCTGTTTGCCACAAAAGTCTGAAAGCGCCTGTCCTCATTTTTGATGTATTTAAGTACAGTCTGACTGTCAATCCAAAAAACTGAATTCTCCAATAGAAATCGTAGCTCTTTTCTTATCATGTGATCAACTTTCACAGCAAGTACAGCTGCTGTTAGTTCCAAACGAGGAATCGTTATCGGTTTAAGAGGCACCACTCTGGCCTTACCGAGCAAGAATTTCACATGAACTTTATCGTTACAGTCGATCAACTTGAGATAAGTAACCGCACCATATCCTTTTTCACATGCATCTGAGAAATGATGTAAACAGGCATGCTTGATTTTTCCAAAGTCTATAGGTTTTATGCATCGGTCCACTTGAAAGTCTACCACCTTATCCAAATCAGAAATCCAACTATTCCACCGTTTTTGAAGTATTGGGGGTATATTCTCATCCCAACTCAGATTCTGCTTACACAATTCCTGTAGAAGTAACTTGGCAGGTAACATAATAGGAGCAAGAAATCCCATAGGATCATAGACAGAACAGACTGTAGACAAAATTCCTCTTCGGGTACGTTGTTGGGATTTAAGCTGCATTCCAAATTTAAAAACATCAGCTTCTGTACACCACCGAAGACCCAAAGTTCTTTCCACAGGTAACCTATCTTGCTCTAGATCCAAACATTGGATCTCCTTGCTTCTGGATTGCTCTGGAACTGATTGCAACACCTTTCGACTGTTACTGCTCCACTTAGTCAAACAAAAACCACCCCTTTGACAAAGAGCAGTAAGATCCTGTACCATGGCGACTGCTACCTCCTCCGAAGAGACACTCTTTAAACAATCATCCACGTAAAAACTTTCAAGGACTGTTTTGATCACATCTTCTGAAAAGAGTGATTGATTGTCCTTTGCTGTTTGCCTCAATGCATAACATGCACAACTTGGAGAAGATACGGCTCCGAACAGGTGAACTCTCATTCGGTATGTAGACACTTCCTTTTCCAAATCTCCATCAGGCCACCACAGAAATCGGAGCAAATCAACATCCTCTTCCGACACCTTAACCTGATGAAACATAGCTTGAGCGTCGGCCATTAAAGCTACCGGCTCCTGCCTGAATCGTATCAGGACTCCTAAAAGTGAATTTGTAAGGTTGGGACCTTGCAAGAGTTGTTTATTGAGGATGTATCCTTAAATGTTGCCCCACAATCAAATACAACCCTCAATGTTCCTTTCCTTGAATGGAAAACTCCATGATGTGGAACATACCAAACCTTACCATCATCACGATCTAACTGGTCTTCTGGCACTCTCTCAGCATAACCTTTATCCATAACATCAGAAAGGAAACTTGTATATTCCTCACGCAACTGTGGATTCTTTTCAAGTTTCCTTTTCAAACCATTGCATCTTTGCTGCGACACACAAGTTGTTAGGTAGTATCACATCATCATTTCGAAAAGGTAACTTAAGACTGTAATGTCCATCTTGTACCTTAAGAGACTTGTCCATTATTTTCAGAAACCTCTGATCCTCCCTGGATAGTTCCTTCTCATCAACATTGTTTTCACTAAAGTCATGATTATACTGATATTGAAGCAATTCCTCAAGCCTTCCAACAGAAATCCTATTGACTGTAACGGAAGGTATACCAGTATTCTTCCCACAGTCACTGTTCCTTTCTGAAGGTCCATTAACTACCCACCCCAATAGGGTTCTCATGGCATATGGTCCATTACCATAGCTATTTATTACCTCCCATGGCTCCAATACTTGGGAAGCATTAGCTCCAATCAATAAATCGACATTAGCCTCAATGTGTGGAACTTTCACTCTGTCAAGGTATGGCCACCTAGATATTTCTTCTTGTGTTATAATGTTGTCTGAGTTGACAGGCATTTCTTTCTGCGTGTACACTTCAGGGAGGAGAAAGAAACGATCACTATTAATTCCACTAATCTCCAAGCCAGTAACAACATTACAAGACACAGACTGCTCTTGTCCCATGGTACGTAGACAAATGTTGATCCTTTTACCTCTGATGTTCAATTTATGTATCAACTGCTCCGAACAAAACGTAGCTGAACTCCCTGGATCTAGAAAAGCATATGTTTGAATCAGTTTGTCTCCTTTGGCTGATTTTACTTGCACTGGAATTATTGACAGAAAGCACCTTTCATTACCGGCCCCTGTATGTCCACAAGTTTGTGCCGACGCTAGACTGCGCTTTTGCCCTTTGTCCTCCACAACTAACTTCTGATGTATGTGCAACACTGAAGGATGTGTCCGACTGCAAACTTCACACACAAGGCGGTTATCACATTCCTTGCTTACATGTCCAGTCTTCAAACAACTGAAGCAAACTCCCTTTCCTTTCAGAAAGTCAAGCTTTTCTCGTTGTGACCTTTTCTCAAAAGCATCACACCTTTCCAAGACATGATTACCAGAACAAAACAAGCAGGATCCTTTATCGTTGATCTTGTACACTGAATAATCTCTCCGTTGTGATGTTACATGCCTCCTTAAACCTGAAGTAGTAACATTGGTAGCGAAACTGTTTCCCTTAAATGTCTTATTTGGTTTCACTACACTTGGTTGTTTGTCCTGAATACATCCAAAGACAGGATCGGATGCCATCTTTGCCTGTCGTTCAATGAAGTCTCGATGTCAGAGAATTTAGCTCTACCTTGGTTCAACTCCATTATCTCACAAGCCTTTTCTCTCCAACGCTCTCTCAATTTGAAAGGTAGCTTCATCACCACAGTTCTCATGTTATTTGGCATGTTAAGCTCTTGCATATAGGAATTATCATCAATAATATTACAGCATGCACGCAGAAACAATGAATATGCATGTAAACCTTGGGCATCCTCATTCCTCAATGATGGCCAACCCAAAGCCCTTTCCATATATGCAGCAGCAATCTTAAACTCATTACCAAATTGCTCCTTCAAGAGCTTCTTGGCTAGTGAATATCCCACTTCTGGATCAAGATGTTCACAACTCTGAACCAGTTCTCTTGATTGTCCGGAAGTAAACTGTTCCAAGAAATACAAACAATCTCTTTTACTGCAAGCCTTTTCCTCAACACAATGTTCAAACGCCTTTATAAATGGTATATAATGAAGTGGTTTTCCATCAAAGACTGGAATCTCTCTTTTGGGAAGAGTGTTACTCTGAGCCTGGTATACCAAGTGTGTAGTCAACTCCTCTTGCCTCTTCAGAATCTCAAATAGAGGTGAATTTTGACTTGGAAGAGAGTCCCCAGCTTCTGATGTTGTCATATTACCTCTATAATGTTGTACCAAGTTACGTGAATCCTGATGTTGGCGAGTACTGCTGTCATGAGTGTTCAGTCCTACTTTATGCTGCCTCTTTGTTGACTGTGATGGAATGTTAGAGGTAGCACCAGCTGTACCCACTGATAGACCCATTGGCACATACGCAGTAGCTCGTGGATTTAACATCTTTGATCTTGTTGAATCAAAATTCCATTTCCTGTCACATCCCTTGATGTTTGCCCTTTGTTACTTCTTTTCCTTTAGAACAAGAACTACCAGAACGTGAACATTTACTATGGCAGTCAACAGTACTCAAAACAGCAATTTTTGCAGTAGATGCTGCAATTTCAGCATCTAATTCAAGTTGTTCTTTCTGTTTCCTCAATTCCTCCTGCTGTGTTTCAATTGCATGTTTAGTTTTCAATGCCTCGGCCCGCGCCACAAGTGCAGCTCTCTCTGCCTCTGCCTGTACACGAGCAGATACGGTAGAAGAACCACTGCTGCTTGAACTTTGCCTACTATAGGCAGTACGGCTCTTTGAAACATTTGAAACACTATCTTCTGGGACAACCTCATCGTTAACATTTACATCCATAACCCCTTCAGAAGCTTCATGACATATTACAGGTGTGGACAACCATACATTTACATGTTCAATAAACTCATTCTTTGGAATCATTTTTGCCTTAAACCATATATCATGTTTCTCAATTTCATTATCAGGCAACAAAGTCAACAAAGATTCATGTGCTTCCTGAGCTTCTAAACATAACCCATTATAGTTTTCAAATACACTTCGTACCTCAGACTCATACTCTTTGTTATCTTGCATTAACCTTTTAATAGTCTCTATCATTTTGCTGGCTTTGTTCAGTTTTGCTTTTCTCAGCGCCTGCAATGAATCAAGCTTTTCCACCAAAGCCTTTACTGTAAGTGTGACTGTCCTTTTTGGCCTTATAGGCTCTTCACTACAAAGCTGTTCATTTGGTGCAGCGGACGTCTCCAGCGTTTAAACACTGCTCGTCCATTTTACACACAATATTTACCCCGAGCAAAGAAGAAAATGCTTTTAACCCTTTACTACCAATGCATTGGATTTACACGCAATTTGTGTGCACACAGAAGCAATGGCCATTAAACATTTGTTGCTGTAACAGTACCTTTAAATCCAACGAGAATGCGATGTCCCAGCGGCAACCAAACCACCAGGAATAGTGTAATAAATCCAACACGAATCCATCAGCACCAGCTTAGCTAATCCACCACTTGTGAGTCATGATCAGGTTTCCACAGCGAAATCCAGTGTCCACGAAACAAATCCATACTGCCTTGAAACTCACTGTCCACTTGTAGTAAGTTCGCTCATCCTTGAAGCAGAGTCTCTGTGCAAATGCTCACTTATTTTCAAAGCAATGTTTTTTGACTAATATTACGGCCTTCCAATAAGCCGCCGATGTTTGATGGTAGGAGTGAGCAAGTAATTGACGCGTGCAAATTGAATCCATGCACACTGATGTTAAAATGCAAACAGTGTCCTTTATTGTGCTTCAACCTATAACAGTTCTTGTGGCTTGCTTCCTGTGAGCTCTTCTTTGAATTCATGACATACAAATGAGTGTTTCATACCTTGCAGATAGCAAACACATTGTCCATAGTCCATATTATTCCTTGCACAGTTATGCATTTTGCTCAGTCCCAAAACAATACATCCATTTGACCCAATAAGCTAGTGAGCAGGATAACTAGTCGCTGTAAGCACAATCACGGTCAAAAAACAGTTTACTTTCCTGCCACCAAAACATGCTTTCTAATTAACCAGGTGCTCTTAATATACAAAAGGTGTCACAATGCCCCTCATGGACAAAACACATATTGCTCCAAAATGGCTCCTACACACGGCCCCTTAATTGATTATGCAGAAAAACATAACAATTACAAATATTTATAAAGGAGCCATAAAA
The DNA here is from genome assembly GCF_012432095.1 of Onychostoma macrolepis. Taxonomy (NCBI): domain Eukaryota; kingdom Metazoa; phylum Chordata; class Actinopteri; order Cypriniformes; family Cyprinidae; genus Onychostoma; species Onychostoma macrolepis. Next base: position 31,333,565 of record NC_081158.1, read on the forward strand.
GTTAAAGCAACATATACAGACGTTTGCTCAAACTTTGCAATATTGTTACGCCTCATTCACATTAGTCATTTGTCTCCAATAAAGGCAAATCTTTCCAACAGGTCGTTCTAAAACGCTACTTTTAGTTTTAATCTTTACTGTACGTACTAGGCCTTTATAGTCTGGAAATGTTTCCAGTATTCTACCAAGTGGCCATGAACCACGAGGGGCAGTAGGATCTAGTACAAGAACAATATCTCCAGGAATAAAACTTTGTCGTTCCTTCGTCCATTTTTGACGTTGTTGTAAGAGAGGTAGATACTCCTGATCCACCTTTTCCAGAAAAGGTCAGCTAAATACTGAACCTGTCTCCATCTTCTTTTCACATATAGGTCTGATTTTTCAAAGAGACCAGGCGGTAAAGCAGGCTTGCCTTTCATAATAAGAAGATGGTTAGGTGTAAGGGCCTCAAGATCATTAGGATCATTAGAAATTTTGGTGATCGGACGGTCATTTAAAATGGATTCCACCTCACACAAAACAGTATGGAATGATTCATCATCCAATACCTGTTGACGAAGTACAGGACAGAGAATATTTCTCACCATACGAATGATCCGTTCCCATGCTCCTCCATAATGGGATCCTGCTGGTGGATTGAAACTCCATTTAACTCCTAACTGAATTAACTCCTTTTCAATTTGCTGTTTATTCCATGCAGAGAGAGATTCTTTCAATTCTCTGTTAGCACCAGAGAAATTGGTTCCATTGTCTGATCTAATATGAACCACTTGGCCTCTTCGGGCAATAAATCTCCTTAATGCATTTATGCATCCATCAGTATCTAAGGAGTAAGCTACTTCCAAATGTACTGCTCTGGTTGCCATGCAGGTAAAGATTACTCCGTATCTTTTTACGCAGCTACGGCCTCTTTTTACTACAATGGGACCAAAATAATCAACTCCAGTGTTTGTGAAAGGGGGAAGATCAGGGGTAAGTCGTTCAAGAGGAAGATCTGACATCTTCTGATTCCCCGTCTTCCCTCTATTGCGTCTACATACAACACATTTGGAAATAACCTTTCTTGCTGCAGCACTGGCATTTGTAATCCAATATGTTTGTCTTAACTTGGATAACATGTGATTCCTGCCTGAATATCCTAATTGCTCATGAATGTTACGAAGCAAAAGTTGTGAGATGTGGTGATTCTTACTCAATATAATAGGATGTTTAAACTCAATGGGCATACTTGCCTTCCTGAGTCTTCCTCCTACCCGCAAAAGTTCACCATCCAACACAGGATCCAGTCTATATAGACTGCTATCCCTCTTGATTCCATTAGAACCTCTCTTCAATTGCTCGATTTCAGTTTGAAACTGTTGTTGCTGACTGAAGCAAACAATAACCATTTCAGCTTCAAAAAGATCCTCCAATGACAAAGACTGTCCACCCTGAGTTGCCTTGAACTGGCTCATTTGCACATCTATAATAGATGTGGTAGCATTACAATCCTTTCTGGCTATTAGTTCTTTCCTTTTAAGACATAGCCTTTTCAACAGTTTCTTGACCTTAAGTACCCAAGCGACAGCCACTTTCAGTTTTCTCCATTCCGAAAAATAAGTGATGTAATAATTGGTAGGATTTTGTGCCATTTGCAGAATAACAGAATTTACCTTATGTTCTCGTTTGATCTCTGGATCATCTTCCTGAATACTAGTTTCCTTTTCCATAGGTGGTCGATAATCCTTTGCAGTCCAAAGGAAACTAGGTCCCTTAATCCATCTCTTGTTTTGCATAAAGGTTTTGATCTGCATTCCACGTGATGCGTCATCCGCAGGATTCTCCTTTGTAGACACATATCTCCACTGTTGAGGTAGTGTCCTGTCTCTTATATAAGCGATTCTGTTTGCCACAAAAGTCTGAAAGCGCCTGTCCTCATTTTTGATGTATTTAAGTACAGTCTGACTGTCAATCCAAAAAACTGAATTCTCCAATAGAAATCGTAGCTCTTTTCTTATCATGTGATCAACTTTCACAGCAAGTACAGCTGCTGTTAGTTCCAAACGAGGAATCGTTATCGGTTTAAGAGGCACCACTCTGGCCTTACCGAGCAAGAATTTCACATGAACTTTATCGTTACAGTCGATCAACTTGAGATAAGTAACCGCACCATATCCTTTTCACATGCATCTGAGAAATGATGTAAACAGGCATGCTTGATTTTTCCAAAGTCTATAGGTTTTATGCATCGGTCCACTTGAAAGTCTACCACCTTATCCAAATCAGAAATCCAACTATTCCACCGTTTTTGAAGTATTGGGGGTATATTCTCATCCCAACTCAGATTCTGCTTACACAATTCCTGTAGAAGTAACTTGGCAGGTAACATAATAGGAGCAAGAAATCCCATAGGATCATAGACAGAACAGACTGTAGACAAAATTCCTCTTCGGGTACGTTGTTGGGATTTAAGCTGCATTCCAAATTTAAAAACATCAGCTTCTGTACACCACCGAAGACCCAAAGTTCTTTCCACAGGTAACCTATCTTGCTCTAGATCCAAACATTGGATCTCCTTGCTTCTGGATTGCTCTGGAACTGATTGCAACACCTTTCGACTGTTACTGCTCCACTTAGTCAAACAAAAACCACCCCTTTGACAAAGAGCAGTAAGATCCTGTACCATGGCGACTGCTACCTCCTCCGAAGAGACACTCTTTAAACAATCATCCACGTAAAAACTTTCAAGGACTGTTTTGATCACATCTTCTGAAAAGAGTGATTGATTGTCCTTTGCTGTTTGCCTCAATGCATAACATGCACAACTTGGAGAAGATACGGCTCGAACAGGTGAACTCTCATTCGGTATGTAGACACTTCCTTTTCCAAATCTCCATCAGGCCACCACAGAAATCGGAGCAAATCAACATCCTCTTCCGACACCTTAACCTGATGAAACATAGCTTGAACGTCGGCCATTAAAGCTACCGGCTCCTGCCTGAATCGTATCAGGACTCCTAAAAGTGAATTTGTAAGGTTGGGACCTTGCAAGAGTTGTTTATTGAGGATGTATCCTTAAATGTTGCCCCACAATCAAATACAACCCTCAATGTTCCTTTCCTTGAATGGAAAACTCCATGATGTGGAACATACCAAACCTTACCATCATCACGATCTAACTGGTCTTCTGGCACTCTCTCAGCATAACCTTTATCCATAACATCAGAAAGGAAACTTGTATATTCCTCACGCAACTGTGGATTCTTTTCAAGTTTCCTTTTCAAACCATTGCATCTTTGCTTTGCGACACACAAGTTGTTAGGTAGTATCACATCATCATTTCGAAAAGGTAACTTAAGACTGTAATGTCCATCTTGTACCTTAAGAGACTTGTCCATTATTTTCAGAAACCTCTGATCCTCCCTGGATAGTTCCTTCTCATCAACATTGTTTTCACTAAAGTCATGATTATACTGATATTGAAGCAATTCCTCAAGCCTTCCAACAGAAATCCTATTGACTGTAACGGAAGGTATACCAGTATTCTTCCACAGTCACTGTTCCTTTCTGAAGGTCCATTAACTACCCACCCCAATAGGGTTCTCATGGCATATGGTCCATTACCATAGCTATTTATTACCTCCCATGGCTCCAATACTTGGGAAGCATTAGCTCCAATCAATAAATCGACATTAGCCTCAATGTGTGGAACTTTCACTCTGTCAAGGTATGGCCACCTAGATATTTCTTCTTGTGTTATAATGTTGTCTGAATTGACAGGCATTTCTTTCTGCGTGTACACTTCAGGGAGGAGAAAGAAACGATCACTATTAATTCCACTAATCTCCAAGCCAGTAACAACATTACAAGACACAGACTGCTCTTGTCCCATGGTACGTAGACAAATGTTGATCCTTTTACCTCTGATGTTCAATTTATGTATCAACTGCTCCGAACAAAACGTAGCTGAACTCCTGGATCTAGAAAAGCATATGTTTGAATCAGTTTGTCTCCTTTGGCTGATTTACTTGCACTGGAATTATTGACAGAAAGCACCTTTCATTACCGGCCCCTGTATGTCCACAAGTTTGTGCCGACGCTAGACTGCGCTTTTGCCCTTTGTCCTCCACAACTAACTTCTGATGTATGTGCAACACTGAAGGATGTGTCCGACTGCAAACTTCACACACAAGGCGGTTATCACATTCCTTGCTTACATGTCCAGTCTTCAAACAACTGAAGCAAACTCCCTTTCCTTTCAGAAAGTCAAGCTTTTCTCGTTGTGACCTTTTCTCAAAAGCATCACACCTTTCCAAGACATGATTACCAGAACAAAACAAGCAGGATCCTTTATCGTTGATCTTGTACACTGAATAATCTCTCCGTTGTGATGTTACATGCCTCCTTAAACCTGAAGTAGTAACATTGGTAGCGAAACTGTTTCCCTTAAATGTCTTATTTGGTTTCACTACACTTGGTTGTTTGTCCTGAATACATCCAAAGACAGGATCGGATGCCATCTTTGCCTGTCGTTCAATGAAGTCTACGATGTCAGAGAATTTAGCTCTACCTTGGTTCAACTCCATTATCTCACAAGCCTTTTCTCTCCAACGCTCTCTCAATTTGAAAGGTAGCTTCATCACCACAGTTCTCATGTTATTTGGCATGTTAAGCTCTTGCATATAGGAATTATCATCAATAATATTACAGCATGCACGCAGAAACAATGAATATGCATGTAAACCTTGGGCATCCTCATTCCTCAATGATGGCCAACCCAAAGCCCTTTCCATATATGCAGCAGCAATCTTAAACTCATTACCAAATTGCTCCTTCAAGAGCTTCTTGGCTAGTGAATATCCCACTTCTGGATCAAGATGTTCACAACTCTGAACCAGTTCTCTTGATTGTCCGAAGTAAACTGTTCCAAGAAATACAAACAATCTCTTTTACTGCAAGCCTTTTCCTCAACACAATGTTCAAACGCCTTTATGAATGGTATATAATGAAGTGGTTTTCCATCAAAGACTGGAATCTCTCTTTTGGGAAGAGTGTTACTCTGAGCCTGGTATACCAAGTGTGTAGTCAACTCCTCTTGCCTCTTCAGAATCTCAAATAGAGGTGAATTTTGACTTGGAAGAGAGTCCCCAGCTTCTGATGTTGTCATATTACCTCTATAATGTTGTACCAAGTTACGTGAATCCTGATGTTGGCGAGTACTGCTGTCATGAGTGTTCAGTCCTACTTTATGCTGCCTCTTTGTTGACTGTGATGGAATGTTAGAGGTAGCACCAGCTGTACCCACTGATAGACCCATTGGCACATACGCAGTAGCTCGTGGATTTAACATCTTTGATCTTGTTGAATCAAAATTCCATTTCCTGTCACATCCCTTGATGTTTGCCCTTTGTTACTTCTTTTCCTTTAGAACAAGAACTACCAGAACGTGAACATTTACTATGGCAGTCAACAGTACTCAAAACAGCAATTTTTGCAGTAGATGCTGCAATTTCAGCATCTAATTCAAGTTGTTCTTTCTGTTTCCTCAATTCCTCCTGCTGTGTTTCAATTGCATGTTTAGTTTTCAATGCCTCGGCCCGCGCCACAAATGCAGCTCTCTCTGCCTCTGCCTGTACACAAGCAGATACGGTAGAAGAACCACTGCTGCTTGAACTTTGCCTACTATAGGCAGTACGGCCCTTTGAAACATTTGAAACACTATCTTCTGGGACAACCTCATCGTTAACATTTACATCCATAATCCCTTCAGAAGCTTCATGACATATTACAGGTGTGGACAACCATACATTTACATGTTCAATAAACTCATTCTTTGGAATCATTTTTGCCTTAAACCATATATCATGTTTCTCAATTTCATTATCAGGCAACAAAGTCAACAAAGATTCATGTGCTTCCTGAGCTTCTAAACATAACCCATTATAGTTTTCAAATACACTTCGTACCTCAGACTCATACTCTTTGTTATCTTGCATTAACCTTTTAATAGTCTCTATCATTTTGCTGGCTTTGTTCAGTTTTGCTTTTCTCAGCGCCTGCAATGAATCAAGCTTTTCCACCAAAGCCTTTACTGTAAGTGTGACTGTCCTTTTGGCCTTATAGGCTCTTCACTACAAAGCTGTTCATTTGGTGCAGCGGACGTCTCCAGCGTTTAAACACTGCTCGTCCATTTTACACACAATATTTACCCCGAGCAAAGAAGAAAATGCTTTTAACCCTTTACTACCAATGCATTGGATTTACACGCAATTTGTGTGCACACAGAAGCAATGGCCATTAAACATTTGTTGCTGTAACAGTACCTTTAAATCCAACGAGAATGCGATGTCCCAGCGGCAACCAAACCACCAGGAATAGTGTAATAAATCCAACACGAATCCATCAGCACCAGCTTAGCTAATCCACCACTTGTGAGTCATGATCAGGTTTCCACAGCGAAATCCAGTGTCCACGAAACAAATCCATACTGCCTTGAAACTCACTGTCCACTTGTAGTAAGTTCGCTCATCCTTGAAGCAGAGTCTCTGTGCAAATGCTCACTTATTTTCAAAGCAATGTTTTTGACTAATATTACGGCCTTCCAATAAGCCGCGATGTTTGATGGTAGGAGTGAGCAAGTAATTGACGCGTGCAAATTGAATCCATGCACACTGATGTTAAAATGCAAACAGTGTCCTTTATTGTGCTTCAACCTATAACAGTTCTTGTGGCTTTCTTCCTGTGAGCTCTTCTTTGAATTCATGACATACAAATGAGTGTTTCATACCTTGCAGATAGCAAACACATTGTCCATAGTCCATATTATTCCTTGCACAGTTATGCATTTTGCTCAGTCCCAAAACAATACATCCATTTGACCCAATAAGCTAGTGAGCAGGATAACTAGTCGCTGTAAGCACAATCACGGTCAAAAAACAGTTTACTTTCCTGCCACCAAAACATGCTTTCTAATTAACCAGGTGCTCTTAATATACAAAAGGTGTCACAATGCCCCCTCATGGACAAAACACATATTGCTCCAAAATGGCTCCTACACACGGCCCCTTAATTGATTATGCAGAAAAACATAACAATTACAAATATTTATAAAGGAGCCATAAAAGTTAAAGCAACATATACAGACGTTTGCTCAAACTTTGCAATATTGTTACGCCTCATTCACATTAGTCATTTGTCTCCAATAAAAGGCAAATCTTTCCAACAGGTCGTTCTAAAACGCTACTTTTAGTTTTAATCTTTACTGTACGTACTAGGCCTTTATAGTCTGGAAATGTTTCCAGTATTCTACCAAGTGGCCATGAACCACGAGGGGCAGTAGGATCTAGTACAAGAACAATATCTCCAGGAATAAAACTTTGTCGTTCCTTCGTCCATTTTTGACGTTGTTGTAAGAGAGGTAGATACTCCCTGATCCACCTTTTCCAGAAAAGGTCAGCTAAATACTGAACCTGTCTCCATCTTCTTTTCACATATAGGTCTGATTTTTCAAAGAGACCAGGCGGTAAAGCAGGCTTGCCTTTCATAATAAGAAGATGGTTAGGTGTAAGGGCCTCAAGATCATTAGGATCATTAGAAATTTTGGTGATCGGACGGTCATTTAAAATGGATTCCACCTCACACAAAACAGTATGGAATGATTCATCATCCAATACCTGTTGACGAAGTACAGGACAGAGAATATTTCTCACCATACGAATGATCCGTTCCCATGCTCCTCCATAATGGGATCCTGCTGGTGGATTGAAACTCCATTTAACTCCTAACTGAATTAACTCCTTTTCAATTTGCTGTTTATTCCATGCAGAGAGATTCTTTCAATTCTCTGTTAGCACCAGAGAAATTGGTTCCATTGTCTGATCTAATATGAACCACTTGGCCTCTTCGGGCAATAAATCTCCTTAATGCATTTATGCATCCATCAGTATCTAAGGAGTAAGCTACTTCCAAATGTACTGCTCTGGTTGCCATGCAGGTAAAGATTACTCCGTATCTTTTTACGCAGCTACGGCCTCTTTTTACTACAATGGGACCAAAATAATCAACTCCAGTGTTTGTGAAAGGGGGAAGATCAGGGGTAAGTCGTTCAAGAGGAAGATCTGACATCTTCTGATTCCCCGTCTTCCCTCTATTGCGTCTACATACAACACATTTGGAAATAACCTTTCTTGCTGCAGCACTGGCATTTGTAATCCAATATGTTTGTCTTAACTTGGATAACATGTGATTCCTGCCTGAATGTCCTAATTGCTCATGAATGTTACGAAGCAAAAGTTGTGAGATGTGGTGATTCTTACTCAATATAATAGGATGTTTAAACTCAATGGGCATACTTGCCTTCCTGAGTCTTCCTCCTACCCAAAAGTTCACCATCCAACACAGGATCCAGTCTATATAGACTGCTATCCCTCTTGATTCCATTAGAACCTCTCTTCAATTGCTCGATTTCAGTTTGAAACTGTTGTTGCTGACTGAAGCAAACAATAACCATTTCAGCTTCAAAAAGATCCTCCAATGACAAAGACTGTCCACCCTGAGTTGCCTTGAACTGGCTCATTTGCACATCTATAATAGATGTGGTAGCATTACAATCCTTTCTGGCTATTAGTTCTTTCCTTTTAAGACATAGCCTTTTCAACAGTTTCTTGACCTTAAGTACCCAAGCGACAGCCACTTTCAGTTTTCTCCATTCCGAAAAATAAGTGATGTAATAATTGGTAGGATTTTGTGCCATTTGCAGAATAACAGAATTTACCTTATGTTCTCGTTTGATCTCTGGATCATCTTCCTGAATACTAGTTTCCTTTTCCATAGGTGGTCGATAATCCTTTGCAGTCCAAAGGAAACTAGGTCCCTTAATCCATCTCTTGTTTTGCATAAAGGTTTTGATCTGCATTCCACGTGATGCGTCATCCGCAGGATTCTCCTTTGTAGACACATATCTCCACTGTTGAGGTAGTGTCCTGTCTCTTATATAAGAGATTCTGTTTGCCACAAAAGTCTGAAAGCGCCTGTCCTCATTTTTGATGTATTTAAGTACAGTCTGACTGTCAATCCAAAAAACTGAATTCTCCAATAGAAATCGTAGCTCTTTTCTTATCATGTGATCAACTTTCACAGCAAGTACAGCTGCTGTTAGTTCCAAACGAGGAATCGTTATCGGTTTAAGAGGCACCACTCTGGCCTTACCGAGCAAGAATTTCACATGAACTTTATCGTTACAGTCGATCAACTTGAGATAAGTAACCGCACCATATCCTTTTCACATGCATCTGAGAAATGATGTAAACAGGCATGCTTGATTTTTCCAAAGTCTATAGGTTTTATGCATCGGTCCACTTGAAAGTCTACCACCTTATCCAAATCAGAAATCCAACTATTCCACCGTGTTTGAAGTATTGGGGGTATATTCTCATCCCAACTCAGATTCTGCTTACACAATTCCTGTAGAAGTAACTTGGCAGGTAACATAATAGGAGCAAGAAATCCCATAGGATCATAGACAGAACAGACTGTAGACAAAATTCCTCTTGGTGCGTTGTTGGGATTTAAGCTGCATTCCAAATTTAAAACATCAGCTTCTGTACACCACCGAAGACCCAAAGTTCTTTCCACAGGTAACCTATCTTGCTCTAGATCCAAACATTGGATCTCCTTGCTTCTGGATTGCTCTGGAACTGATTGCAACACCTTTCGACTGTTACTGCTCCACTTAGTCAAACAAAAACCACCCCTTTGACAAAGAGCAGTAAGATCCTGTACCATGGCGACTGCTACCTCCTCGAAGAGACACTCTTTAAACAATCATCCACGTAAAACTTTCAAGGACTGTTTTGATCACATCTTCTGAAAAGAGTGATTGATTGTCCTTTGCTGTTTGCCTCAATGCATAACATGCACAACTTGGAGAAGATACGGCTCCGAACAGGTGAACTCTCATTCGGTATGTAGACACTTCCTTTTCCAAATCTCCATCAGGCCACCACAGAAATCGGAGCAAATCAACATCCTCTTCCGACACCTTAACCTGATGAAACATAGCTTGAACGTCGGCCATTAAAGCTACCGGCTCCTGCCTGAATCGTATCAGGACTCCTAAAAGTGAATTTGTAAGGTTGGGACCTTGCAAGAGTTGTTTATTGAGGATGTATCCTTAAATGTTGCCCCACAATCAAATACAACCCTCAATGTTCCTTTCCTTGAATGGAAAACTCCATGATGTGGAACATACCAAACCTTACCATCATCACGATCTAACTGGTCTTCTGGCACTCTCTCAGCATAACCTTTATCCATAACATCAGAAAGGAAACTTGTATATTCCTCACGCAACTGTGGATTCTTTTCAAGTTTCCTTTTCAAACCATTGCATCTTTGCTTTGCGACACACAAGTTGTTAGGTAGTATCACATCATCATTTCGAAAAGGTAACTTAAGACTGTAATGTCCATCTTGTACCTTAAGAGACTTGTCCATTATTTTCAGAAACCTCTGATCCTCCCTGGATAGTTCCTTCTCATCAACATTGTTTTCACTAAAGTCATGATTATACTGATATTGAAGCAATTCCTCAAGCCTTCCAACAGAAATCCTATTGACTGTAACGGAAGGTATACCAGTATTCTTCCCACAGTCACTGTTCCTTTCTGAAGGTCCATTAACTACCCACCCCAATAGGGTTCTCATGGCATATGGTCCATTACCATAGCTATTTATTACCTCCCATGGCTCCAATACTTGGGAAGCATTAGCTCCAATCAATAAATCGACATTAGCCTCAATGTGTGGAACTTTCACTCTGTCAAGGTATGGCCACCTAGATATTTCTTCTTGTGTTATAATGTTGTCTGAGTTGACAGGCATTTCTTTCTGCGTGTACACTTCAGGGAGGAGAAAGAAACGATCACTATTAATTCCACTAATCTCCAAGCCAGTAACAACATTACAAGACACAGACTGCTCTTGTCCCATGGTACGTAGACAAATGTTGATCCTTTTACCTCTGATGTTCAATTTATGTATCAACTGCTCCGAACAAAACGTAGCTGAACTCCCTGGATCTAGAAAAGCATATGTTTGAATCAGTTTGTCTCCTTTGGCTGATTTTACTTGCACTGGAATTATTGACAGAAAGCACCTTTCATTACCGGCCCCTGTATGTCCACAAGTTTGTGCCGACGCTAGACTGCGCTTTTGCCCTTTGTCCTCCACAACTAACTTCTGATGTATGTGCAACACTGAAGGATGTGTCCGACTGCAAACTTCACACACAAGGCGGTTATCACATTCCTTGCTTACATGTCCAGTCTTCAAACAACTGAAGCAAACTCCCTTTCCTTTCAGAAAGTCAAGCTTTTCTCGTTGTGACCTTTTCTCAAAAGCATCACACCTTTCCAAGACATGATTACCAGAACAAAACAAGCAGGATCCTTTATCGTTGATCTTGTACACTGAATAATCTCTCCGTTGTGATGTTACATGCCTCCTTAAACCTGAAGTAGTAACATTGGTAGCGAAACTGTTTCCCTTAAATGTCTTATTTGGTTTCACTACACTTGGTTGTTTGTCCTGAATACATCCAAAGACAGGATCGGATGCCATCTTTGCCTGTCGTTCAATGAAGTCTACGATGTCAGAGAATTTAGCTCTACCTTGGTTCAACTCCATTATCTCACAAGCCTTTTCTCTCCAACGCTCTCTCAATTTGAAAGGTAGCTTCATCACCACAGTTCTCATGTTATTTGGCATGTTAAGCTCTTGCATATAGGAATTATCATCAATAATATTACAGCATGCACGCAGAAACAATGAATATGCATGTAAACCTTGGGCATCCTCATTCCTCAATGATGGCCAACCCAAAGCCCTTTCCATATATGCAGCAGCAATCTTAAACTCATTACCAAATTGCTCCTTCAAGAGCTTCTTGGCTAGTGAATATCCCACTTCTGGATCAAGATGTTCACAACTCTGAACCAGTTCTCTTGATTGTCCGGAAGTAAACTGTTCCAAGAAATACAAACAATCTCTTTTACTGCAAGCCTTTTCCTCAACACAATGTTCAAACGCCTTTATGAATGGTATATAATGAAGTGGTTTTCCATCAAAGACTGGAATCTCTCTTTTGGGAAGAGTGTTACTCTGAGCCTGGTATACCAAGTGTGTAGTCAACTCCTCTTGCCTCTTCAGAATCTCAAATAGAGGTGAATTTTGACTTGGAAGAGAGTCCCCAGCTTCTGATGTTGTCATATTACCTCTATAATGTTGTACCAAGTTACGTGAATCCTGATGTTGGCGAGTACTGCTGTCATGAGTGTTCAGTCCTACTTTATGCTGCCTCTTTGTTGACTGTGATGGAATGTTAGAGGTAGCACCAGCTGTACCCACTGATAGACCCATTGGCACATACGCAGTAGCTCGTGGATTTAACATCTTTGATCTTGTTGAATCAAAAATTCCATTTCCTGTCACATCCCTTGATGTTTGCCCCTTTGTTACTTCTTTTCCTTTAGAACAAGAACTACCAGAACGTGAACATTTACTATGGCAGTCAACAGTACTCAAAACAGCAATTTTTGCAGTAGATGCTGCAATTTCAGCATCTAATTCAAGTTGTTCTTTCTGTTTCCTCAATTCCTCCTGCTGTGTTTCAATTGCATGTTTAGTTTTCAATGCCTCGGCCCGCGCCACAAATGCAGCTCTCTCTGCCTCTGCCTGTACACAAGCAGATACGGTAGAAGAACCACTGCTGCTTGAACTTTGCCTACTATAGGCAGTACGGCTCTTTGAAACATTTGAAACACTATCTTCTGGGACAACCTCATCGTTAACATTTACATCCATAACCCCTTCAGAAGCTTCATGACATATTACAGGTGTGGACAACCATACATTTACATGTTCAATAAACTCATTCTTTGGAATCATTTTTGCCTTAAACCATATATCATGTTTCTCAATTTCATTATCAGGCAACAAAGTCAACAAAGATTCATGTGCTTCCTGAGCTTCTAAACATAACCCATTATAGTTTTCAAATACACTTCGTACCTCAGACTCATACTCTTTGTTATCTTGCATTAACCTTTTAATAGTCTCTATCATTTTGCTGGCTTTGTTCAGTTTTGCTTTTCTCAGCGCCTGCAATGAATCAAGCTTTTCCACCAAAGCCTTTACTGTAAGTGTGACTGTCCTTTTTGGCCTTATAGGCTCTTCACTACAAAGCTGTTCATTTGGTGCAGCGGACGTCTCCGCGTTTAAACACTGCTCGTCCATTTTACACACAATATTTACCCGAGCAAAGAAGAAAATGCTTTTAACCCTTTACTACCAATGCATTGGATTTACACGCAATTTGTGTGCACACAGAAGCAATGGCCATTAAACATTTGTTGCTGTAACAGTACCTTTAAATCCAACGAGAATGCGATGTCCCAGCGGCAACCAAACCACCAGGAATAGTGTAATAAATCCAACACGAATCCATCAGCACCAGCTTAGCTAATCCACCACTTGTGAGTCATGATCAGGTTTCCACAGCGAAATCCAGTGTCCACGAAACAAATCCATACTGCCTTGGAAACTCACTGTCCACTTGTAGTAAGTTCGCTCATCCTTGAAGCAGAGTCTCTGTGCAAATGCTCACTTATTTTCAAAGCAATGTTTTTTGACTAATATTACGGCCTTCCAATAAGCCGCCGATGTTTGATGGTAGGAGTGAGCAAGTAATTGACGTGCAAATTGAATCCATGCACACTGATGTTAAAATGCAAACAGTGTCCTTTATTGTGCTTCAACCTATAACAGTTCTTGTGGCTTGCTTCCTGTGAGCTCTTCTTTGAATTCATGACATACAAATGAGTGTTTCATACCTTGCAGATAGCAAACACATTGTCCATAGTCCATATTATTCCTTGCACAGTTATGCATTTTGCTCAGTCCCAAAACAATACATCCATTTGACCCAATAAGCTAGTGAGCAGGATAACTAGTCGCTGTAAGCACAATCACGGTCAAAAAACAGTTTACTTTCCTGCCACCAAAACATGCTTTCTAATTAACCAGGTGCTCTTAATATACAAAAGGTGTCACAATGCCCCCTCATGGACAAAACACATATTGCTCCAAAATGGCTCCTACATGGTCCTTTTTTGTTTTTACAAAAACAAATGGAAGGAGACGCATTGTAACTCTAAACTCAATTGTGTATTTCAGATGCATCACATCCTACAACCTCATAATCTTCAGAGACAAACTGGCACTCAGTCACACCAAAATACACAATGGATTTGCAGGCATCATAGAGGATTATTAAAATACAGTATTTCACTGGAACTTGGTCTTCATTTCACCATTTTGTTTTACTTCTTAACGTATTTATTTATGTTCAATGTCAATTGTCATTTATTAATTTATTCTGCTAATAACTATTGTTAGAGCACTGTCATTTTTGCTACAAATTAAAGTAAAAAATAAAAGTACCTAAATGACACATGTTGTTGTTTTTATGTAAAACCCTAATAGACACTACAAGATATTATTATACCAGGCAGATAGAGGGTAAAAAACAATATTAATAAATAATATATACAAATAATATTAATACTAATATAAATATATTAATACTAATTAAAATAAATTGTTGTTAAAAAGGTTATTTTTTAACACCATTAAGGTCCTATATAGCATTTTCAAAGCATGGTTCTTTATGGAACCTTCTAAAAATGGTTCTATTTAGCACCAAAAAGGGTTCTGCTACTGTTTAGAACCATTTTTCTTAAGAGTGTAGTACTTAGTATGTCCTCCAGAACTTTAAGTATAGGCTACTGCTCTTACCCTTCTTGGCACTGAGTGTTCTTGGCAAGTTCATGACAAATTTTCACATCTGTCCTGCTTAAATGTCCTGTTTAAATCACCTCCTTAAATGCTATGGTCTTTAATGGGGAGTTTTGCTCAGCTCGTCTCTACAGAATCCCCCACAGCTGCTCAAAAGCGTTAAGATTAAGTGAAATACATGTCCACTGAAGGATTTTCACCTTGGGAGAATGAATATCTTCATTGTCATGCTGAAAAAATGCCCAATAATGCAGGGAATCAGAGGAGGGTAGCATCTTCTGTTTCAAGTTTTTGTATTATGGCTCGTTTCCACCGAGCGGTACGGGTCAGTACAGTACAGTACAGTACGGTTTGGGACCGAACACCCTGATCTAGCTTGTGTTTCCACTGCCAACAGTACCCTTAATTGATAGGCGTGGTGTATGCCGGAAGGTAGCGATTGACAATAAAGCGCGACGACAAGCACTACTCTTTTATGTCAGTTTTAATGAACAATAATAGCCATTATAAAAGTATAAGTACAAAGTATAAGAGGCTTATATAAGAGGAAATAAAGACAAAAGCAAACAATTCAGTCAAACGTATGCTACAAAGTCAGCACTGAGCGCCCGGTGATCGCCTGGAGCTCCGAAATCGGCATAGCAAATTGTCAAATAGGCACTCTTCATAAATAAACCGCAGATTTGCGTTTAAACAACTACATTCTCTTAAAACTACATTTCATGACACAATAACAATATTTTGAAAATTACGCGGGTTTTTGGGCAATGACGTTTCACAAGTCCACAAGAACAGACAAGAACACATATTGAGAAACGGCTTGTCTGTGTGAAAATATAAAATTATAAAGTAAAGTACACTGTTATATTTTTTGTGTTTGCGCACTCTGAAGTAATAAGCCGAACACAGCAGAGCAGAACGAGTGAAGGAGAAGCTTTATCCCCTTGTATCACGCACAAGTGACGATTCTAGTCAACCTATCAATGTTCTGCAGTGAGTTTAGCTCCACCCTTTTGGTACCCTTTGCTGTACTAGGTACCCCAATGGAAGGGTTCCAAAAAAGTGGTACGGTACGGTTCGTGAATTCATGACAGCGTTGCACAACTCCCTCACACCTTCAGCACTCATTCATCCCTATATAAGAGCTTTACTACCACTGAACGTCACTGTGGGTACCAAGCACTTCTCACTGTACTGTATGGATTCCCAGAAGTCTCTATTTTGTAAATATGGGCCTTGGAAGAGGTTAAAGGAGTTTATTTTGTTTTGGCTACAGTAGGTAATTCTAGTGGTGACAACAACCATGCATGTCACTTCTGCAGGCTGCGTCATACACTGTTAGACATTTCTGTAATTTCTACAGTTATTTACTGTATATCACTCAGTATAATACTGTAAATTCCCTTTACAGTAAGTAACTGTAATACCCTTTGCATCATGGGAATTTTCTGTGATGTCAAACCCCACATACAGAGACTTACTGTATTTTTCAAAATTGCTGTATACTACTGTATTTGACGTAACGGCCTCTTTGGCGCCATTCTATTGAGGTTGTTTTATTTTCCCAATTTTTTACATTTGGACTGACACGATTTGTCTTACACCGTGTCTACAATGCCGCAACAGCTTGGGACGACTATATTGGACATGTTACATCGCTTGTAATGATTGGAAAATCCGTTTGTACTTCGTGTCAGAAACAGTGCGAGCTCTTGGAGCCGCGCCATGCCACTCGCTTCCGAAGAAGACACGGAAGCAGTGGGGCAGCGCCTCGGGTTTTGCCCAGGGATGAACCCGCGAGAGTGGAAGAGTTCTGGAGAACATCTGCGCTGTGTGTCGGTGCCCCTTTACGAGAGAAAAAGACCAGCAAACAAGGTAAAAATATATGAACGTTTTTCTGTGTTTTTGTGTAAGATTTTTGAACACCAGTTTAACCTACATCAACCATTTTACCTCGTCACCATGGCGGTAACAAACTTTACCACGGTAAACTGTATTGTGTTATTTTACTTAATATTTTGCTATTTACTCAATATGGTATTATTTTAATCAAAAATATGATGCATAGTCATGAAAGTAATCAATATACTGATTAATATGTTGAATTATTCCAATACTGGATGTCCTAATGTAGAATGTAAGTCTGAGGGCCTATCCATTGGGCAGTACTGGTGGTTTCCATTGGATTTTATCAGTGAGCTCATAACCCTATGAATTTTGGGTGATTTCCAGAGTATGACAGATAAACGAGTTTTGTGTATGCCCATGTGGCCACCTGATTGGCAGCAGAATAAAGGTGGCTGATCTGGCCAAATTCCACCATTAAAATGAAGTGGCCAGGGGAGTAAAAGTGGACTGATAAGAAATTGTGGCAAACAATTAAAATTGGGCAGGTGGGCTGATAAGAAATTGTGGCAAACCAAATAGTCATAGCCAATTAAGAACCAGAACTACCAATTTTGGTTAGAAAGATGGGTATAAAATGTATGCCCCGATAGACAGAGACTTTAGATGCGGTGGCTGTCATCTCGGCTTTGTTGCTGTGTTCAATAAAGTCTTATTTTGACATCTGGAATTCTGCTTCTTGAGCTTTAATGACAAATTTGAGAAGACCATTGTTTGTTCCACAACAACTGCGCTGTCGTTTCAAACGACTTTTGTCAGATTATTGAATTACCGAATTAAAATTATTTTTAAGGAGCAAAGCTTATCTTATATTAACTGTTCTATTGAGTGTGTGCTGACGTATTGCATTACAGTATGGCATGCTAGCTGTTCTGAGGCAGACAAGAAGGGGCTTCAAAGGATCGTCTCTGGATATACACGGCTGGATTTTCGGCATCTCCCAGCTGAGCTCCTCGGAGCGTCTTAGGATCCAGCCTGTTCGGATACTCCAGTCACAAGGCTTGCCATACTGCTGGACGAAATGCATCAAAAACAATCCCATCCATATTGTGAGAGTTCACTGCTCTGTTCAAAGCGGCTGCTTGCAAAATTTCATCCAGCTTTGCCCCTCCTATGATTTTTGCCAGCAATGCTTTAATGTCCCCCACAGCCAAAAGTTTGCCCGTTGTTTCCTCCTCAAAAACCTTAATCCATTTACTCGCACCCTCGTTTATTTCTGGAAGGCATTCAAATTCTGGTTCAAATTCAACTTGACCTTCGACCTCTATTCCTCCCAACACATCTACTTTTCCCCTGAGAATCGGTAACTGCTTTTCACCTGACGGATAAGGAGGGGGTTGAGAAAATAGCATCTTTTTTGCATGTTTCTCTGTCTGCCTCCTTTAAAATCTTCCTGGCTTGCTTTATATTTTTTAAGGTGTTCTCACCTTCCTTTTTAAACATGGCCAACACTTCTTGTTCTTTCTCTCTTTTCACGCTTTTTACTGACACATTTTGGTTTGTAGTTTTTTATCAGAGTTTCCATTTCCTCACACAACGCCACGTCAAACGTCCCTTCCTTTGGCCATTTTGTCATTTTATTTTTCGTTCTCTTTTGCCATTTGTCTGAGATTTTATTTATCATGTCTTTACACAGAGGATATTTTAATCCTAATATCTCTACCGGAGTAGCTGCCATATTTTCTCTTTCAATCTGTTTAGTTTTACTTGTTTTATTTGTATTTATTTTATATAAAATGTTGTCACTATTTTTCAATTAATTTTTCTTCTATTTAATGACTTGCTTCTTTTAACCTAGTTTTTTCCTTTTCTATTTAATGTATGTACACCTTCTATACATTTTTTCTTTTCAACTTTGTTTTATGATCACACAGTATTCATAAAATCTTTAATAATTATTATTTATTTTTTTCTATTATCTATTGCCTCTTCTGTTTAATTTAGTGCACACTTATTATTTTTAATGTTCTTTATTGAACTTCCTCACCTAATATCTCTTCTCCACAGTACTGCCTTTAGAAATTTTTCTCTCCTCCTGGTCTCCTCACACAGACACCCAACATAAGATCTTATAACACATCTGGATTCAATCTTTATTGACCCTATTCCTATAAACACTCATACCATTAAGTCCCTTTATTTCTGTTAATTTATTTATTTATTAAGGGCTCATACTTTCACACTTTATCCCTTCATTTATAGGGCTTATCAATCAAACTTCACCCCTTTAATTTTTATAGGGTTTATTCTTTCAGTCAATCCTCTTGAGGGGGACAAGAGCGGTGGCCGTTTCTCCACTTAGAAAAAAGGCACGCCTCTCTCCCCCAACTCAATCGGACTTTGTGTTTTCTCATTCACTCTCAGTCTTTCACACCCACATGCATTCTGACACGGACACAATTTCAAACATTCTCCAAAACAAAACAACAAAACAAAGCTTTTTCTTCCGAGTCACCTGCTCCAAGACGCTGGTTCTGTTACTGTAACCTGTCATTAATCTCTCTTCGCAGTAAAAGAACAAGATCCTGCCAGGAATTTTTGCCTACCCAAGCTGACCTCAGACCTTAATCGAAGCGGTATCCGTAGGTCTTGCGCGCTCACTTCCTCAAATCTGTTTCATGTTAATTTCTGTCCCTTCAGGCCCAGACTAAATTAACACAGACCATTGCTAGCAATGTAAAATCTGCCTGCACCTTCTAATTTCAGTTTAAGTTCCTTATCAAGGCCATAACCAATAAACCAGATAATGCATGCAGTTATTTCTTCTGGAATAAAACTCCCTTTTTCGTTTTTATACCTCTCTTTAAATTTGAGAACATATTTTGCAAACAACACATAATTACTGCAAAAACGCTTACCTGATTAATTAGTGGCCACTTTTCATGTGTTGTTCGTCAGAATCTGTTCAGAGTGGCTGTCCACTCCGTTGCTCTTTTCCAAGTCCCATCTGGGGTGCCAAATGAAGTGTCGTCAGCCGCAGCTCAAAGAACGAAACGCAGTCTCGGAGTCTGATTCCAGAATAGATTTTACTCAACAGAAGTAAAATCGAAACTCGTCTGCAGTGGACCTTCGCAAATCTTCTTTGTCTCTAGTATATATACACAAATTTTAAAAAGGGGAGGGGGTTTCTATACATTAAGTCACATGTATACAATTCTATATTTCACTTGCATATGTAATTCTATCTGTCCCAAAGGAGAAGAGACCCTCTAGACTTTGTTATGGTAAGGGGGAGAAAGCCCACTCCTAATTTTTTCCAGATGTGTCTGCCACGTATACATTTTGACACAAAGGCCTTCAGAATATATTGGGAGATTAAATAGATACATTTTTGGCAAAATTCACCTTGATTACGTCTAAGTCAGATTAATATCAATAAAAATCTTCTACACGTTCTACCACTGAGCACGCACGGGCATGTTTCAGGTTGTAGCACACTTCCTGAGGGGTCGTTGGGTTGGCTAGAGGTGTCATGAGCCATGTTTTGAGACCATAACCCCTGTCACCTACAACAAGCATCATGATAATGAACCTTTATTTAAATGAACTAAAAAGTATTCTGGGCACAATTATACTCACCAAGAAGCCATCCCTCTTCACCAACAACAGCTTGCAAGCGCTGTCCTAAATAACGGTTTTGTAAAATAAAGGAATCGTGAGTTCCTCCGGGCCAGCGTGCAACAACATTTAGTATGTTACAGCTGGCATCGCAGACTATTTGAACGTTTATGGAGTGGTAATTTTTTCTGTTCACATAGTTTATTGCATTTGCGGATGGTGCTTTGATACGCACATGGGTACAGTCTATTGCACCGATGGTATTAGGTATGCCACTGATCTCATAGAACCCCCTCTTAACTACCATCTGGTGTGCCACGTCATAAGGAAATTTGACATAAGTTGGCATAAGACCTACAATAGCTTTTACCACCTTGTGAATAGCGCGGCTTATAGAGGGTTGGGAAATTCCGGCTCGGTTCCCAATTTCCCTTTGAAATGTTCCCGTTGCAAGTAATCCGATAGTACACAGAACTTGGAGATAAGGTGGTATAGGGTGAGAGCGGTTGGTGATATGGCTTAGGTGTGGTTCCAGTGAGTTGCATAAATCAATAAGGACTTCTCTGGGCAACCTAAAGCGACTGAACAGCCATTCGTCACTCTCAGCAAACATATCTGTGCACTCTCTAAAGACGCGCTCTCTTCTTAGAGCACGCGCCGCAATGTCTTCAAACAATACCAAGTGTGCCATGCCTCCAAACACAAGGTGAGACACAATAATCACTGTTTATATAAGGATAGATCAGGTGGTTGTTGTTTGGACCTCTAATTATATCTATTTATATAATTGGACCTCTAATTATACTTTATTATCAATTTTAATGTCTAATTACTTTTCACCCACCCTATAAATAACATATCTAATTATATGTAGGATTCTGTATTAATTATGTATGTAGGATATGGTATAAATTGTTTTGAATTTTTTTGTACATTTAGAATAAATTTTAGTACGAACGTTTTTGATGAATCATGATTTATTCGTGAAAACGTCCGTACGCACATGTCACGCAAAAATTTGTGCGTACACGTTTAGTGAATGAGACCCAATGTCATTAAGTCAAAATGTAAAAAAACAAAACAAAAAAAATGTAATAAAAAAAAAATGTGTAAAAGAAGATAAAAAAGGGTGACAAAGGGAAAATTACTTGTGCTTATACATTTGGTGTGAGATTTGCACTCATAATTTGGTGGGAGTGTTAATGATTTGGTGGTGGTTGTTTTTTTGTTTTTTTTTACTTTAATTTTCAAATTTTTTCATATTCCTTATATGATTTATTACGTTGTCTATTTTGAATGTGTACTATGTTTAATTGTTAATTGGATTTTTGGGTTTTTTGTTATATGTTTTGTGGTAGCAAAGTCTTTTATTTCGACATTCATCCACGTAAGCGGATATATTGTGGCGTGCTCAAAGCATTCTATTATGGAGTGCAGCTAAAAGACTCACATGGTTGATTCACTCAAAGGTTTACGGTTAAAGAGAACTTCAAAGATTTAGCTCCTGGTTTAAAATATTGACTTTATCTGTATTGTTTTGGACTTCCTTTTTTCTTTTTTTTTTGTAATGTAGTATGTTTATTTGCATTTGATTTGATGTATGTTTGTTTCAAGGTTTATTTATACTATGTCTTGTTTGTTTTCTTTATACAAAGCTCTTACGGTGATTTGTGATGTCTTATGGTATTTGACGGTGATTACAGCAAATCTACGGTGACGGACCTTTTAAATAAAGCTCATTATCTAGACTCTCAATATACTAACAAAAAATTACGAGAGAAAATTAAAAAAATATCTTCATTTGTGTTCTAAAGACAGACAAAAGTCTAATAGGTTTGGGAATGACATGAGGCCAAGGAAATAATTTTTTGTGTGAACTATTCCTTCAAAGCAGTAGCAATTAGCAAAATGACTCCGGAGCGGATCCGCCCTGGAGGTACCACAAGATCGAGACTGTAGCGCGGTGACGTGAGGTATCTACGTCACGTATGTTTACCGCGCATGCGCAAAGTGACGTATGGTATGTCTATGACACGCATGCGCATTGCGTGTGTAATTTGCATTACGTGGTGACGGTAGGTGTTTTCGCGTCGTGCGTGACGTAACACGTCATAAAAACGCATGCGCATACTTAACAGAATACTCTAATAAAATGTAAAAGTATTAAGAACGCTAAGGTGGAAAAAAAAATAAAACAATAAGATGTAATACAGCACATATCCATGATTTTAACCATGTCTCATCTCAGGTAAAATTATATGGAATTACAGAGTTTATTCTGTAATATCTGTGTAGTATTTTATTTACAATTTATTAACATTCTGTTGCACTTTACTTCACTGTGTATATTGTAATATTACACTTTAACGGCGCCTTATATATTTCTTATTAGGCTAGTCAATAATTACAAAAGATACCATCAGTCCTTAGCTCTTGTGGCGCTGATGGTAAAACGTTTGTTTTTCACATTTTGACGCGATCGACCCAGGTCGAATCCGCCTTTTAGCAAAGTTTTTTCTCCCTTTTCAAATTTCAAATCACATCAAAAAAGAATTTATTTTCAATAAAAATTAAGGAAATAATCAAAAAGTTGTGAGGGAGGGCTTTATTGTCCCAACAAGGTGATATCCATTTAATAATTTGAATTAAAATAATAATTCACACTCAATAAGTTATTATTGCATACTGTTTTATAATGCACTACAATACTGAGGTACAGGTAATTACCACTGTTTGCAATAAGTAGTTTAAATAGCAGAAAATCCTGCTATCACTTAGTGCAAATAGCTGCTGCCTTTCTTATTTTAATCTGTCCTCTGTCATGGTTCTTGTTTGTTTATTTATTTATTTAGTATAATTTTGGACATTTTTCTTTTGCTTTGGCAATTCTGCATGTGAAATATTTAAGCCAATAAAGTAGTTTTAAATTCAAATGACTACATACAGTATATTTTCAGTGTCTGCATCCCATTTTATGCATGGTGCCTCCAAAAAGCCAAACTGATAACAGTGATCTTTTTTTAAAATTATTATTTCAAAGAACAAAACAGAAAATATAATTGTATATACAAATATAGATTAAGACTATGACATGACCCATGATAAAGAAAAAAAAATTGCATCTACTCATTCTGAAATTAATCAATTAATCATCCTGTCATTCCTGACATACCTAGGTGTGCAGTCTTTAAATACAGTATCTCACTGCACCGTAGGCACTGGGTCTGTGAATACGGCACCCGGCACTCCTGTCTGTATTGTGCAGAAAATGCACTCCAGTTCACGACACCTAATTTACATAAAAGAACAAACAATATTAAATCATTTTGAGGATAGGCAAAAGAGCCATAAAAGGAAAATATTTTAAATGTATTTTTAAATATTATAGGATGGTGTTAGAAAAAGAGTGTTGTTTGCTTTGTCTGTAAAGTACCTAAGAGATTTAATTTATAATCAGCATTAACCAACTAAATTACAAAAGTTTGTCAAGTCAAAATTTAGGTTGGCTTGGCTTGAGAAAGCATAGCCTGAAACAATTTGAAAGTTTTACAGTTGAGGGCAATACAGTCTATCAGGAAAAACAACAACAAAAAAAACAGATAGTTGAGATGAGACAGACAGAAAGATGAGAAGAGAGACAGACACTCAAATGCTTTTTACAGTATTCACTACATGTTAAGGAGTTAAAGAACTATCTGTCTAGACATATGAGCTGGGCCTCTTCTCTGAATTTCGTCTCACTGATAATGTCTCTAAAAAGTCATATGAACATGAAGGTAAATTTAA
Organism: Onychostoma macrolepis; assembly: GCF_012432095.1. Classification (NCBI taxonomy): domain Eukaryota; kingdom Metazoa; phylum Chordata; class Actinopteri; order Cypriniformes; family Cyprinidae; genus Onychostoma; species Onychostoma macrolepis. Next base: position 31,357,646 of record NC_081158.1, read on the forward strand.
GAGGTAACACTTTACAATAAGGTGTCATTGGTTAACACTAGTTAATGTATTAATTAACATGAACTAACAATGAACAATACATTTGTTACAGTATCTATTCATTTTTGATAATGTTAATGAAAAAGATGACAAATATGAGAAACATACACACACACACACACACACACGCATATATATATATATGTGTGTGTGTGTGTGTGTGTGCATGTGTATGTATGTATGTATTTATTTCTTTATTTTTTTGCAATGCATGCAATTCATTACTTTATTAATATAAGTATTTCTGCTCTATTTTAATACATCTTTAAAGGCTAATTTTAGGCGAAATAAGACTTTTAAAGACCAGCAGAATCCCTGTCACGTCGAATACTAACACATATCATACAACATGTCATAAATGTTTGAAATCGCACACATTTGCAATGACACTCTCTATGATTATGACCAAAGCATCCTTACAATTAAAAGCCAACACAACCGGATCGGTTCATTAAGTGAGTTTATACCTTATTTAAAATGGGTAATCTGTCCAAAACTAGCTATGGAAATAACTAAAATAGAGCTGACAAACATTATGTAGACTAGATTGCTCTGTAAAAGCTTAAATATTCCATATGTCTCCCTTTATTAATGTAGCTCCCATGGCTTAAGAAATGTTGGACTTATTGTAGAAGTAATCCATGCCAATATTTATATATGAATAAATCTTAAATTATATTATAGCGAACATATCCCAGACTTGTAATGGAGGACAAAAATAAAGAGAATATTAAATATATTTATTTGTGTTCCAAAAATTAGCAGAGTTTGTATGGGTTTAGAACAACATGGGGGAGAATAAATTATGACCATTTTCATTTTTTGGTGAACTAACCCTTTAAAGAGCAGCCCTCCACGTACATGGGAATTTGTGAGGTATGTGAATGTCATGTCTGTTTTAATGTTTCAGTAAAGAAGTAGCTTTCTGAAAGCAATATATTTATTTAAACAATATTGCATGCCCTCACACTAGTTCTGCCATTATAGCATTCTAGAGCGCTGTGACAGAGACATTAAACAAATGGTTGAAATGATAAAACAGACTATTTACCTATCCTTACTGATGTGGATGCACCTCTATCTGAAATGGGTAGATTTTAATTTAATGTTTTCTTTTTTTCAAAAGTTTTTCTCTTTTTAGGCCACTGATGAAGAACATGCTGGTCAAAGAGGAGAATGACCTTTACCCCAAACTGATGCAACAGTGGTTTTAAGGGAGGACGCTGCCCTGGGTAATGTAAAAGATGTCACATGCCTTTGCTGTGCTGATGGGGCTTCTTCATGACTGCATGAATTATGCTAAAGAGATCATGAAAATTGGCAGTGATGCATGATCAGTATTTATGGACTATGAAACAAACTGTAAGTGTATAATTTGTAAAAACAAAATGTTAAATGCTTGTTCTGTGTTGTTTAGTAGAAATGGAGTTTACACTGTCATTCATGCACATGCTCCTGTTAAATGTTATAATATCAGTGTTAATGTTGTGGTTTATTTGTGTACTGTCATGCCAGAATAGTTTGTAAAGAACTTAACTGTTAACTAATTGTACAATTATTGTTTAATAGTATTTTTATACAATATATACATTTGACAAAAAAGTCCAGTTTGATTTTAAAATCTATATTCAACAAATTTTCAATGCTTCATTTATAAACTCAGCTGTTAATGACAAACTTTTCTGCATTTCTTCTTACATGCATGTTACTTTTGACTGTTTTCTCTTGTTGTTGTTTTTAATAAATATTTACCTTTTGATAGCCATTCTTTGTGTGTAAAAGTGATTTTAAAATGAACAAGATTTTTAGGTTTAACGCCTGGCTCGATTTGGGTTCATTTTAGCGCAATGTAGTAATTTTAAACCATAAAAAAGCAACCCAGCATGCAGCGCTGGTTTGCCAAAATAACCCAAATTGGGTTATTTTTAACCCAGCAGTTTTTAGAGTGTAACTTGTAATGAAAAAGTTAGTAAATAAAAATTCTGAGTTGTCTCAGAATTTTGGACCGGTCCGTTCCACTAAAAAAATAATCACATGCCATGTGCATTGCCATTCTTGTTTATTTCAGAATTGAGATTATTTGCATTTCAGAGTCTCAACATTGTACTTTAGTACAATACTTGTACTTCCAGCGACGGTCTCTGAAAACATTAAAAAAGATCATGTTAGCATTGAAATATGCAGTTTTACATGCAATTAATTCCTGTATCACATTTGCATCACCTTTTTACTGTCTACCGAAAACCTTAATCAAAATTCAAATGAACAAAATATACAAGAGAGAAAAGAGAAAAATATGACAAATCTGCTGCTATACTTACTCATATTTATTGTCATGGAAGCTTTCGGCACCCACCAAGTAGTGTGAGCTTGGTGTGGTCCACTGGAACGCCTCATCAAACCAGTTCACATAAGTTGTCCACTGGCAGTTAGAAGTACAGTAGCCTTTTTTTCTACAGCAGTAAAACTGCCAACTGTGTGTAAAAAAAATAATACCAGAGTACAATAGACATAAGCTCAGGTGAACACACAAAACATCAAAATTAGTCCAAAATCAGAGCTCACCGTCTGTCCTCATGGTGGTCGCTGTGGTAGCTGCTTATCCCTGCGACGATGGAGTTTGTTGGACACGTATAGGTGAACGTTTGGTCAAAATTATTGACGTAAGGTGACATGAAACACTCTGTGCCAGAACCAAAGGTGTTTTTACAGCCGAACTCCCACAACCGGTCCTCATAATGATTATGATGTTCACTTGGTTTATTCATTAGGCAAGGAAACAGTAAGAGGCAACAGATTTATCAACTTGATGTTCCGATGTGTTCTGTTTCATTACTGTACTATTATTTTTGAGAATGTATAGGCTACTTATGTGCCTTGGAAATGGAATATTAACTCCACTTTCCTGGGGTTACAAATTACCATGCTTATCGCTCATAGTGTAAACTGCATTCATTGATCCGTATTTTGTAGACCACACTGACCCATGATGTTTTGACTTTAATATCATTTTAACAGTAACTATACCTTTACAGAAGTACATTCTGCTTTTTACTCACCTCTTTATATAGGATATGGTCTGTCCTGCTGGGCAGTTAAAATCCACAGGCTGGTCATAGCTGTTATCCCAGAGCGGCTCTGTGGGATTTCGTTCAGACTGAACACTTAACAACTTAACAAGCATTTCCATCAATTCTTAAAAACAAACAGTTTTCATAAAGTTTCCCACCTTGTCCGTTGGCCAAGAGACCTGTCAGCAGTAGAAATACAGCAGCTCTCCTCATGGCGTCGTTGAGTGAAATTACTAGACAGAAAGGTAGGGCTTTTATAAAGACCTCAGTCCTTATGATCACATGTGGAGCGTATGGTCAGTCTGTTACTGAACAAGTGGGATCTAATCTAAATGTTTAAACAGGTGGGACTGATTTCTACCTTCAAGGTGATTTCTCAGGAACAGACATGCTGTGCTAAAAAAAAATAATAATCCTTAATTTTTTTAGCAGCAAGTTTAAACTGTTTAAAATTTGTTTAGCTGCCAGCAGTGCAGTTTTACAGATATAAAACAAACTTCCCAGCTATTTATGCACTAAATATCTTTAATTAGTTATAAACACACTCACTTTCTGCACTTCTTAAAGTGCATATTGCAGGTTAAAATTTTTTCCAAATGAATATATAAACTTGTATGAAAATACCATATGAACCGTTAATGCAGGATTTGAAAATGTTTTACAAGACGTGAGTGCACAAATTTAGAAGAAAAAGTGACGCTTTCCTTGACGGCTCTCAAAACCCGCTTTTTTTTTCAACATCGCGTCATATTACGTCACATAAGGGAGTCGTGTGCCGCGCGCTGCTGGTGTTCAGTAGAGCACGCGCGAGTCAGTGTGTTTTCGAGAGTTATTCTTATTTCAGTTGTGTAAATAAACATTTAAAATTTCCTCAGCATCCGAACTGTCGTTGCGATCCATTGCTTTCCTGTGGTTGAAATGGTCCGCTCTCCCTTTTGATGCGTCACTTCCGGTTTTGGCGGTTTTCAGATGCGGAAGTAAAATTCTCTCACAAAAACGACTCCAGAAGCCTTAATAGCGTATTTTAAAGTTTATTTTAAAGAAAATCTAGTTCCTACATTATTTTTCTATACATCGACTCACTGGGGTCTCTAACCTGAAATATGCCCTTTAAGGATGTCAGACAAAGTGACCTTTTAGCAGAGGTGGGTAGTAACGAGTTATATTTACTTCGTTACATTTACTTGAGCAATTTTTTTGGGTAACTAATACTTTTAGAGTATATTTAAAAATGGGTACTTTTACTCTTACTTTTAGTGAAAAAAACGGTAGCTACTTTTACTTCGTTACTGTGGGCGACGCTCCTCTCGTTACTTTATCTTAATGCAATACAAGTTAAAAATCCTTCAATTTATTCCAAGCGCGCCGTCTAATTTTTTTTCTGGGCAATGAGCGATGCCCGTTCGCGAAGGATTCATTCTTTTGAGTCAATTCTGTTAGAAGGCATGATCAAACCAGTAGGCAGACCAGTGAATCGGTTCGCGAATCAGTTTGAATGATTCGTTCACTTCCCTGCAGCACGCGCTGAGTCGTCTGAAGCGGTTCTCTATGGAGTCAATTTAATGCCGCATATATATGCAAAAGAAAATAAAGTTTTGCAAAAGAAAATGAAGTATTGCAAGAAGAAAATAAGTTTTGCAAACAAAAATAAAGAATTGCAAAATATAAATGAAACAGAGCAAAAGCAATGATTTTGCAATACATATTTTCCATGGCCATATCTACTAATTTATTTGCAATGCAGCTTTTATTTTGCGTTTCAGTCAAGTTTGAGCTTGCGATACCGTTTTCCCCTTTGTGCTTCACGTTTCTGCGCGTCTCACTTTGTGGCGCTGTTTTGACATGGGGGTGGAGTCAGGAGACGGGGGCGTGTCCAACAGGCATGGGCATTGGTCCCTGGAAGTGACGTCATCGGCCCGAGACACAGATCACAGCTGATCCAGGCACTGTCATTGAGCAGAGGCATGCGGGCGGATCGTTTCCTTTTATTCACTAGCTTTAAAACATGCATGTTTTCATTTTATTAACAAATGTATATGTGTATTAGCAGCGTTTGCTCAAGTTAAAGAAGTTGTTAATATGAACATCTGCTGTTTATTTCTCTCAATGTGTGCACACTTTAGCATTAAAATGTGTATTGTTTCATTTGGTTAACTAAATGTGCATTAATAGTGCTTGTTTAAAATCTCTTAACCTGTGCACAGCGCTTCAGAGTTACTGCTAGTTTTAATGTAAAAGAATGCAATTAACTTCATAAACTATACATCATTAAAAAGGTCTAAGACTCAAGCTTCATATCCATCTCGACTTCGTTTTTCATTTACATAACTCCTGGCATAAATTAAGAAATGACTGTCACTGGAAGTTAAAAAAAAAAAAAAAAATCTTAATTTAATTAATTTAATTAATCTTACCACTCAGCATACCCTGTTAAAAAAGTCACCGCTCGCCACTGGTGTATATATATATATATATATATATATATATATATATGTGTGTGTGTGTGTGTGTGTGTATATGTATGTTTGTATATAAAATTTTATCTATATATCTAAATAAAAAAAATACTATATTCAGTATATGATCCAAAGTAACTAGTAACTAACTACTTGAGTAGTTTTTTTATCCAATACTTTTTTACTCTTACTCAAGTAACTATTCAGACTATTACTTTTACTTTTACTTGAGTAAATATTTCTTCAAGTACGTTTACTTTTACTTGAGTACAGTTTTTGGGTACTCTACCCACCTCTGCCTTTTAGTTACATTGATTTGTTAATGTTTTTTTTTTTTTTTTTTTCAGCCTTTATTAGGGAATTTTTTATCTGTATCATCTGTGGGAAAATAGCACATGTGCACCTTCCGCAGTAAATATAGTTAAGCATGTTACCATTTTATTTTTATGCTGGGTGTTTTAAGGTAAACTTATGTAAGCGGAGTTATGCAATCTTACTCAGGAAAAGCTATAGGGTTATTGCACTGAGAGAGGATAAATATCTATTATTATACCGTATGTGCTGAAAATTCTCAAATAATTATATACTCTGAATTTTTTTTAAATGAATAAATACTAAAACAAAGATTATTGGAGCATGTTTTACAAGGAAATGCTATTTCAGTCTTTTGCTTCAAACTTCCACCTTTAAGTCAGTGTACTTGCTGTTTCTTGGTAACTATTTATGAAATTTACTAGCAATTTCTGAGTGAAAATTGTTTCACTACCAAATGTTTTTCAGTTTAAAAAAATCACGAGACACTCATTAAGATGGTTTTATTTATTAATTAAAAAAAGAGGTGCAGTGTTAAATGTGCTAACCATGACATATTCTGTGTAAAACTATTGTATTAATAAATTAAATAAGAACTGATCAGTAAAGTAAATAAACCATAAGCCTACTGGCACGCTGAAATCATTAAGACTAGCATTCATACAGAAAGGTTTTTGGGTGCAGGTATAAAATGGATTTTGCATATTCAAGTCAAGTAATAAAGAGAGTTTACATAACCGTATAATAATCTGAAACCTCATAATTTAACAACATTGTGACAAACTCGTCATATTTTTTACATTCATTCCATTTTCTTTTAGCATGCATTTATGCATTTTATGTATGGTGTGTATCTGCGTTCAGTTAGAGGGATGTTTCTTTGGAGTCTCTGATCTCTGTGATGGGTGGCTGGAATGACAGGATCTCTGTAAAAGTGTGACCTGCAAAGTGAAAGACAGAAATGACAATCAATCAACTCTTGCCTAGTCATTCTAAACTTTAACCCATAGAAATAAAACCAGGCAATTCTCCTATTTTAGATTACAGTTATTGAAGGGGTCATCGGATGCCCATTTTACACAAGTTGATATGATTCTTTAGGGTCTTAATGAAAAGTCTATAACATACTTTGGTTAAAAATTCTCAATGGTAGTGTAAAAACACCTTTTTAACCCTGTCAAAATCAGCTCTGTCTTCAGCACGCTGATCTAGTCCTTGTTTCTTTAAATCCTAGTGAGCTCTGATGACTCCGCCCCTCTCTTCCGTGGAGTTACGAGCAGACCATAGATATGAGTAGATTCCTATTGGACCACGCCAGATACGTTGACTTGTCAGCCATCTCGCATTCACAATAATCAATGAATATTCAAAGATATACAAGCGTATAACTTGCTGCAAAGACTTGCAGAAGCCTCGCCTTCTGATCGAAAGAGCCAATCACTAATCGGTAAAGTCAGTGCGTCACTGCAGCTGCCGTTAGAAGACCCGGTTGCTATAGAAACAGCGTTCTAAGACGTGCCCTCAGGACTGTGCATGCGCACTGGTTGATCTTAGCCTGAAAAATAAACTTTATAATAATAATCTCGTCGTGCACCTCGGGGAAAAAGGGGCCGGGCCTCCGCAGGGTGTCCTTTCGGCCGCGATCCGACTGGAGGTACCACTCATTCAGACGGCTTCTGGCCGGCTCGGCAGGAGGTGCCCACTCCAAACCGAGCTCATCCACTGCCTTGGACAGGATGCTTAGGAGCTCGACATCACTGTGATGGAGGTCCCTTGCGTCGCTGCCGTGGAGCATAGTGTAATCCAGAGGGCTGTTGGATCACTCCTCTCACGCAGACGCTGCCACCGAAATGGCATCATCCTCCTTTTCAGTACCCTGCATGGCACCGAAAGACACCGCATCTCGAGCTTCGGGGGAGGGCCGGAGATCAGCGGTCATGAAGCGCACTGGAAGGGGACCTGCAGCAGGGGGGTGAGGAGCGTGTGGGCACTGAGCCGGTGCGGGCTCGTCACTTGATCCTGACAGATCCGCATCAGAAACTCGCGGCACTTTCCTCCTTGGCTCGAAAGAGACTGCAGAGGAAGAGCGCGGCAGAGCTAGTTGAGCGAGTTCATCGCCTTGGACAGAGTCCGGAGACTCATATTCCCGCAGTGGGGGCAGTCCGACCCCGCAAACGCCGCCTCTGCGTGGGTACGACCCAGGCAGAAGACGCACGATTCGTGGCCGTCAGAAGATTCGATTGGCTCCGCACAGGAGAGGCAATCCTTGTGTCCGAAGCTCACCGGAACACAGCAGGGGGAGAGAAGGCGTGTCCGCTGCAGCGTGTAGATCATGGTGAGTAGTTCTTTCTTGATAGGCTTCTTGCTTCTCGTAGAAGGTTGGCTGAAGGAAAAGATTCTGAATGGATGACGTACAAGCGCTGCCTTATATAGAGTGGGATTCCCGCTCATATTTCATGCGCTTGAACACCATTGGCCAGTTTCACTGCCGTGATTCAATAAGGCTTCAGTAGTATTTGAGGAAAGGGTATTTTCCCATAGCAATGTAGAGTCATCAACTCGATAGGGAACAACATTTATGACAGTTGTCAGATTTCTTTGGTGATTTCAAATATGGAATTTAATAGTTAGCTTAATGAACAGTTTTGAAGAATTTGATGTTTCCCCATTCAAAGAGATAGGAGTTGCACTTGGATGCCCGAGAGGTGTTTCAAAGATGGCCGCCGACTGACTTGACTTGCCTTAAAGGGACTTTGCTTGCTGTTGTAGACGCATACAGTCAATGCGCTCTAAAGCCTCGTTCAGACTGTCAGCCCAAATCTGATTTTGTGCACATCAGGACGGAATCTGGTTTGATTAACTGTCTGTCCACACAGCATATTGCAACTGTTCAAATCCGATTTGTGCGTCCATAAATGCCCTTTTGTTTTTACTGAATGTGTATTGGTTTCTATGGTAATGCCATTCCGTTGTTATGCCTACGCTAAAAACAACAGTGACAGCAATACAGATGTTGTCTTACGGTCACAGCTCAATGCCCTGTAGTATTATGGGCGAATTTCAAATGTCTTTTTTGCGCCCTTGAAGGGCACTTCGGGAAGGGGACGCCATTTGTAGGGACGTTCCAAACGAAAGTGAACAACTGAATCCCTTCACGAAGCGCCCTTCCAGAAGTCCGTTAGTGAAGGGAACATGCGATGGTCACAGTTTGTGATCATGTGATCTTCACTTAGGAGATCTTGCGATGCATTTTAAAGCAAAGTTGGGGTTTATTTTGACTTTACATAAAAAAACGTAAGTAGAATAAGCTAATACAATTTTTCTTTATTTTTATGTAATACAAAATATTTTCGTCAGTGATTAAAAATTAAGACTGTATTGTTAGCAAGTGTAGTTTGAAAAAGTTTAATAGTAAATAAGAGACAATTAGACAGTATTTGATTAAAATAATAACAATAAGAAGAAATATTTATTTGCAGCAACTGTTGGAGCGCTGAATGATGCACTCACGCGCAGCGTTGTCAGGTAACATTTTGTCCATCATTCCCTTGGCCAAAGGAGTTCCAAACGCTTATACTAGACCGTAATGCCCTACACCCTTCAAAGAACACACTTCAAGGGCTCTGCCCTTCGAAGGGAGTAGCGCATGGGGATGCTCACTTCCGTTTGGAATTCGCCCTATATTTCGTCTTGTGAGGCAGTGGCAGAAACGCAGGAAGCTTGAATGTGCGGCTTTACTCCGTGCTGCCGTCTTTTTTTTTTTTTTTTTGTGTCTTCGCTACATTCAAAACGCAAAGAAGTACGTATAGCAGTATATTGTTTTTCCCCGCTTGACTTGCACTTCGCAATGACACAAGCTTGTTTCTGCAAAGATGTTCAGCATGTTTTCTGCAAAAAGGTCTGACGTGTTTACATTTTACGTGGCTTGAGGGCGTGAAAAAGCTACCCTAAATCCGATCTGACCGGTCAGACTGAAATGGATTTCCAGAAATGCGATTTGAATAAGATTCCAAACCACATACGAATGTAGCTCGAAACGGATTTGCACAGATCGGATTTCATGTAGTTCGTTGCCGTTCAGACTATTTAAATATGATCGGATTTCAATCGGATTTGGGCTGACAGTCTGAACGAGGCTAAAGAGTCGCAGACCGTTCCATAAATGGCGGATGGCTTACGTATCGTGGCCCATAGAAACAGTCGATAATGAGGCATCTAGGTATATCTATGGAGCATACTAATCTTCAGCCGCGAAACTGGCTAACTAGCACATTATTAAGGCAATTTGCAAAGATGCATAAAAACCCTTATACTCACTTCTTCTGTACATTAAGCCAGATCATGAATGATTCGCGCAAACATAGACGCATTTAGGCAGACTGACGCATTCATTTCAAAGTGAAAGTAACAGCTCTGGTTTTTTATCATTATAGGATGGATGTGTACACACACTTCCAACACACTTTTATGTTCAAACAAATTGAAAAGTGAATTTTGCATCCGATGACCCCTTTAAGATGTTATCTCATACGTTTCCATTGATCCAGAGGCATTTCTGTGTTGTCCATAGAGTGATCATAAGGCAGGGCCTCCGTCTCTTCCTCAGGTTCTCTGAACTCTGTGAACAGCGGGAGCTCAAGTGCCTCTGCAGCGCTCACGCGTTTCTCAGGATCCAGAACCAGCATCCGCTCCAGAGCGCTCACCGCTGAAATAAAATAGGTGCTCATTAGACACAAATAACTCTTACAACTGACCCTAACAGTATAACAAAAGAAAGAATTGGCTTACCTTCTGAGCTAGCTTTAAAGAAAATAGTGTTTAAGTCCTTCTTTGGTACTTTAGGTAGACCTCTGATGTAGTTTTTGGCCTGTTTGGGTGGATGCAGAAAACACATATGCATCAGTTTTGCATGCGTGTATGCAGTTAATTTCTCTTCTAGTGTTTGTTTTTATCTATAATATACTCACATCTTGGCTTTGTAGCTTCATGATGAAATCTGGTGCTGGTGTTCCTGTGATTTTCATGATCTCTCTCAGCTGGTCCAAATCTGCATGTCTATGTCAAGGATTCAGTGAAAGAATAGAGGCAGTACAAGCACGTTTTTGCAGTAAACACAGAATTTATCTGTTTAATCTCTACCGTGGGTTGTAGTAAAGTCAGTTCAGTTGACTGGTTTTCAAATGTGCAGTGATAGCTACATGTAAATACACATGTAAAGAACAACATATTATTTTTCCATTAAATTAAATCAGTCAGCTAATCAAAAGGCACTAGAACATATAAAAGCAAAAATCATCTTTCAGTTACACTGTAAAAAAGATACGGTCATTTCCTTTAAAAAGTGGCCTTCCAAGCAACATCTCCGCCATGATGCAGCCCACCGACCAGATATCAACTAAAACAGAAGAATAGAGTTAATAATCACATCAGTCTTTGAACCAGCTGTTCATAAGTTCTTACTTAACTTGGAATATAAAGTTCACAATAGATGCTTAGTAACTACTAGATAGTCTGTAACTAACTTTGCAAATTTGGTTGCACCATTTGTTTTTAAGGCAGAATGGAGTAATGTATAGGTGCATAATATGAAGCTTACCCTCATCCAATTACAAATTTTAAATTTGTAAGCAGAAGTTGTTGAAATGTTGTGAATTTAATTTTTTCCATGATTCTAACCTCTTTTATCTCCCATAACTAATGGTAAAAATACATTTCTGTTGAAATGTAGCTGCCTCAAAAGCATGTCTGATATCAGTTTCATGACCTTCATGAACAAACACTGCCTGCAAAGTCACTGGAAAGCAGCATGTCAGCAGCCAAGGTTTCAGAGTAGACGACTTCACTGAACAACAACCGTTTACCATTTCTCTTGGAGCTGCGCCACAGCAGAAAATAGCTTAAATCGTTGCTGTAAGTAGCCTACTAAAAAATAAAAGCGACTTGACTAGGTTAAAAAGGACATAACACACAGTTTCGCCAGTCTCATGTTAATCTTGAGAACCTATAGTGTAGTATGCATCATTTACATCTCCGAAGAGCCTTCAGTTCATCAGGTTTTTAAAAGAAAGATACAGCTTACGATTCTCTCCGAAAACAGCCGAGCTCCTGGCGAGCCGTGGGCGGAGCTGAAGAGTTGCGAGCAATTACAGGCCGATTGGCAACAAACACAGATCTTTGATGCAGTTTTACAGCAGCTCCTAGTCATCATGACAGGGATCTTTATCGCTGGGACTGCTCCGTCTTTTAGTATCAAACAATGTGCAAATCCAGTGTCAGAATGTATCTTGTTATAAAACATTCGTCGTTGTGAAACTCTGTTGCTGCCCTGGAAAAACAAATTTCATCCGCTGTTCACGTAACACTGAAAAGGTTATCCTTTCCTCACATCCAAAAACACATCTTTAGAGACATTCTTCTCGAGCAACCTTTACAAAAAGAAGTTTATTCAAGTGTGCTATTAGTATACATCTTTTAAACTAAAAATAGGAAAGTATACTGTTAGCCTACTTTTTATGTACTTCTCAGAAATATACTTAAAATGACATTTAAGTATACTTGACTTATACTTAGAAAAAGTCTAAATATATTTGAGCTATACTTGTGCTCCGAGAATCTGTGTTTTCATTGTTATACGGTAGGGGGCGCTAGTACACATCGTCTGTACAGAGTTTCCAAAAAAAATACCACAAGTGAAGAAGAAACCAAAACAACAGATGCTTTCACGTGTTAAAACAGCATCAAAACTGTGTAACGTTATGGAATAAAATGTTGACCAATGAAGAGGTAATAATGACTGTCAAGCTTTGGGGTGTTGATCGACTCCATCTACGTTTTGATTATCATTCTGAATCCAATTCATAGTCTTTTTTCAGCTTTTTGTGTAATGCTAACTCAGTCACTTCCGAATCAGTTATGATCAATGCGGTGAATTCACGTGTTCAGTTAACAAACTTGAATGATTCAGAGGTGAGTCCATTGGGGAAACAAATTCCACTCGCTAAATTCCCAATTCCTAGTGATAACCATAAATATTTAGTTTAAACGTAAAGCTATGTTACAATTCAGTTCATGGTGCAATGCAATAATATTTAGCAGTGCGTACGTCAAAAATAGGCTAAGCTGTAACTAATGCACAGTTGGTGCAACCTACTCTATAGAGTGGTGGAACTATGATGTCACTTTGTAGGCGAAAACCCGGAAGCGAGTTAGCATTTTAGCGCTTCCGGTTCCATCGTCCCAGAGTCAATGGGTTTTTTGAATGGGATTTTGGTTAAATCCCTTAAATAAGGTCCGTGGTTCACACAGGCTCAAGATACTTTGACGTTTTATTCTACGACATAAAACACACCAGTTACACCACACTCGTGATTTTTTTAAACTGTTATGTTTCTTAAAAAAGACGGTTGCTAAATGGGACTACAGGCGCTGTCGGAGACATTAAACGTCATCACGCCGAACAGTTTATCAATTTAGTATTTTCCAGTTGTAGTATAATTTGTAATTCAATTAATTGTAGAATAACCAATGAATAGTTTCCCGCATTTTATATTGTTGTTCAACAATGTTTTTTTGCTTTGCCCCAAAAAGTGACACAAGTCTTCGGAGGGAAGATGCTTGAGTTTATCGCTTACTGATGTGGAGACTCTGGGTTCGTACCATAAGGTAAACTTATATTACGATTAATCCATGTAAACACCACATTTACCGGCTTTACGTGGTAAAAGTGAAACTTTAATGATGCATTGTGCTTAAAGCCAAGTTAACATTAAATATTTACGGCCACAAGAAGCTTTTCCTAGAAGCAAGGATAAAATAACATTTTGTGTACCATTCCTAACAAAATGATAGCTGAAATGTGGTACTTTGTTCACTAAAATTTAAAGTTTAATCTTACCATATCCAAAAACTCGTTCACTCTGCTGTTATTTAATAGATTAAATGCACTAGAAGTTTACTGAATAGTATGTGGAGATGTTTTTAATTCAAATATTCATATTAATCAAGGATTTGTTGACTTTTAATGCACCTAATTTCGAAATGTACAGAAATACGTGCTTTCAAATGTCCTTTAGTTAAGATTATTTCATTTATTCACTATACTATTTATTACTAATGTCTCATTTCAGTTTTAGTTTGTCTCTAGTTTTGTATTTATTCCAGTTTATATGAAAAGGTTCATGTAGCGTGGATTGACATTCATATAAAGAGTAAATCCTTCACTGAACATGTTAAAAATAAGTTTGAGAAAGTTGTCAGAAGCATGGTGGTGGTGATGTTGAAGGCGAGCGACCGTGGTGCTGTAGTTCGTTTATAGCAGGGTTCCTCAAATCTTTCCCTGGAGGGCCAATCTGCTGCAGAGTTTAGCTCCAACCCTGATCAAACTCACCTACCTGTGATTTTCTAATGATCTTGAAGACTGATTAGCATGCTCAGGTGTGTTTGATTAGGGTTAGAGCTAAACTCTGCAGGAGTAGGCCAGATTTGAGGATGCCTGGTTTATAGCCTAAGTTTAGCCTTTTAGTTCTGGCGCTTTTATTTAGGCATCAAAATTCGTCAAATTTATATTATTTTGTGAAGATTAGCTTGATGAACAAAACATGTAAGCTTCATGAACTATGATTGAACACAGAGCTTATTTTTTGCGATTATCCAAAAGCCTATAGAAAAATCCTATTGGCTTTTTGTCGAGGGAACCAGTTTACAGTGTTGCCAACTAATTTTCAGGGGAAGTTGCTAAAGGAAGGTCGATCTGTTGCTAAAAGTTGCTAAATGACATTGCTGACAAAACTGCATCAAATCGCAGCAAAAATATATATAGTTAATTTAAATTTGTTTGTAAAATAATATAACGTAATATAATATTAAAATTTAAATGTATTTTTAAATACAACATTGAATTATTGAACACTTACACATTTTTGAACAATTACAATTTAAGTTTTTTTTTTTTATTAGCTAGTAAACCAGTAAAACTACACATTCTGAACAGTTATAGTTTTAAGCAGTGTATTAGTAGTTAGTGTTACGCTTTAAGTAAAGTCTGTAAAAGTAGGGCACAATCTACTATGTTAATGTGAAGGAATTTTCTGTATTGATTTTTCATGTTTTTTTTTTGCTGTTTTTTTTTTTTTTACCTGCATTTTAAATTACGCATTGTATTTTGTGTTTTCAGGTTACAGGGTTACAACGGATAATGGATAACACATAATGTCCTGAAAAATTACTAGTACCTTTTCCATTTTTCTAGATATTTGTTTTTTACAGTCTACTAACTGATCAACAATCGCAGGTACAAGCTAAGGTGTATCATAAATGAACAATTATTATTAAATTGAACAATTGCAAATAGCAGCTAACCTAATTCGTGTGATGTGTGTACTGCTAGGCATCTTTGGTTTCCTCGTTTTGTGTAATTTAGATGGAAATTGTTTGCCTTTTTATCGTTTAAGTCACTTGTCAAAAGTTGCTAAAAGTTGCCAAATAAATTTTAAAAATAGCAAAATTTGTTGCCAGGTGCTTTTGGAAGAAAAAGTTGCTAGGGTAGTGTGAAAAGTTGCTAAATTTAGCAACAAAATTGCTAAGTTGGCAACACTGCCAGTTTCATGATAACAGCCGATCTGCCTACAAAGTGACCTCATAGTTCCCCCACTCTATTGTGATACTGAGCTCACTGTGATGTCCTACAGCGACATCTAGTGGTAAGACAATGTAATAGCTACATTTATTTGTGCACGTCTTTATTGGTATTTCTGTATCTGACCTGTTTGTGAGTAGTGCATCCAGTTGAGGATAACCTCTGGTGCTCTGTACCAGCGGGTCACAACATAACCCGTCATCTCTGAATCTGCCTGACGTGCAAGTCCAAAGTCCAAGATCTGCATACAAATGTTACCGTCTTTTACATTTGTCAAGATAGTAGGTGTAGACATTCATTTAAATTGTGCTGTAGACCGAGTTACTTTAATACCTTCAACTCACAGTCCTGGTTCACGGCCAGATTTCCTGGTTTGAGATCCTGAAGAACGACAACCAAAGTAGACATTTACTGAAAACACAACTAATACATATACATCTATTGTAGTAAAAATGCTTATTATATACAGCCTGTTTTTAAAGAAACAGAAATGCACGCCTCCATAAATTTTCTCAGACTTTATAAAAGAGAAGAGAAGGACAGAGGATGAATGAATGTCAGGGTTGAATGAAGTGGTCACCCAACCCCCTCTGTGCATCTATTTAAACTCTCCGAGGTCACTTACCCTGTGAATGATCCCGGCTGAATGAATGTACTGTGGAAACAGAGTAAGAGCGAGAGATTTATAGATACCACAAAGTTATAAAGGACAGAGTGCTTCACAAATGTGATTGTGTGTAAATCTGTGCCTAACCTTCAGACCCCTCAGTATCTGATAGACCAAAAACTGCACCCTGTCCTCCGATAGTCTCTCCATCTTCATCAGCTTTCCCAAATCAGTGCCCATAAACGGCATCACCAGGTAACTGAGAGAAAAGACATTAGCTGTTGTTTCATCGTTGGTCTGTGATGACAGAACTTAAAACAATTGCTAATGATCTGAGTTACATAATAGTAAAATCTAGATTTTTAGGTTGAAATCTCCTAAAATAGTGCATTAGGACTGAAAGAATTGACTCACAAATCCTGAAATCTGTCCAACAAGATTTCTGAGGTAAAGGCGTCCAGCAGTCCAATAACCTGAACAATCAGTTAGAATTAGATGTTAGGGTGCATGAACTACATTAACAAAGAAAATATATGGCAAAGCAAGGGAAAACAGCAACCTTATGAGATTATTAATTAATGACACAGTTCTTTAATAATGTACATGGTAAATGTAGATGTTGGTAACATACATTCTCATGTTTCATGTGCTTGAGGAGTCGTAGCTCTCTGTAAGCGCGTTTGGCGAACAGTCGGGACTGGAACGGCCGGTGGAGCTTCTTGATGGCCACACGCACTCCTGTCTTGCGGTCAATGGCTGAACTTTGGATATATTGAGAAGAGTAAGAGCAATGCTTAACAATTGTGTCTATAACCACCTACAAGACCATTGAGAGGCCGAAGTCCACCATCCGTGGACATTGCATTGTCATGCTGATTGCATTTCTCTATGTCTGGACCTGAAATGTGGCCAGGAAAGAGGTTGAGTACATAGCATAATGTGCAACAGGTTCATTACTCAATCTAAAACTTGAGCAACTTGTGAAGAATCTATTAAAGCCTGCTGAAGACCAACACAATGTCTTTAATTCGGCAACTTCTGCTTGTTAAACGCTGACAATGGCATCAGTGGGGAGGCTTTGTTATGTGACCTCTGGTCTTGCAAAGGGAGAAAGGTTTACAGAGGTTTCACAGTTTCACCCAAATAAGCCACGAGGCCTTTCGTTGAAGGAGAATTAAGAAAACAGATGGAAGTGTATGATGCAATTTAAAAAATAAGGCCAATCTAATAGCATTCATTGCGCATTGCACAGCTCTCTTGAGAAATATCCTCCTATCTACTGAAGTTACAGAGCCGCGGCTATTGCTTTGTTTCAACATGCAAAGTAATTTCAACAGAATTAAACAAACGCGATGTGGGGTGTCTGGGGGTTGGGGCTTCAAACAAAACTGGAGGGGCTTATATGTAAAAATAATGCATTTAAGTACATATACAGTACAGTTAAACAGCATTTTTATACAACGTTTCAGCAGCCACAAAAGTTAACTTTAGCTACAAGTTAGTTGACATGCACTAAATAGACGCTCGAGAACATAAATTGCGTTCGTCAGCAGTAACCATAGCAACAGAACGCCGCTCGAACAAATTACTGCCATTTCTTACAAATTTGTAACACACTTAGCTATATACAATACAATATACAATATTATTAAGAAAGCTGTATTGCGTAAGACGACTCTTTGCACCAAATTCCGAAAACTAGGCTACGAAACCGAAATTCTTTTTAAATTCAATCCCCTGAAAGTAACTGAATAATTCGGACACGCTAAATAGTTATTAACTTTTAAATACTAATAATATACTTACCAGACCGTTCCGTACGCTCCGGTTCCTATCTGAATGAGATCTCTGTATCTCTCCGGCACGTCCCAAACGGTTCTGTTTATCTCCTGGCGATAAAATCCTGCCCTGGTTCGGAGTGACATCCTCGGAGAGTGTTGAAAGTAATGTGAAATGTGAAACTATCCTTTTTACGGTCTCATTGTTTATCGGGTATTTTGATAAAGAAACTCTCAGAGAACGAGAGCAAACGGAGCGCAACTTGGAGAGCCCCGGTGGATTTGGGGGCGGTTCGAAGTTCCCTCAATTACGTACTAGAGACTCGCTGGAATAAACATTTGAACACCGTAAAGCAGGACTGTTATCGGATCTGTAAATGAGGTTTAGTCGACTCCTTCTAGTTTTAACACCGCTTAACACCGTGACAGGTTTCAGGAAAAGAGTTTGATTTTATTAAAAGAGATGGTGAGGGGGTCGTGGATACATGCTAAGGGGACTGGCTGACTCACAAAGGGAAAAAGACCAATCCAGTCCCGATGAAACAGCTGAAGGCAGTTTTTATCTTTGTTAAAGGCATGCAAGAGACCAGGCGGAGGGTGCAGATACCCTGGGCTATACATAAGGGCAAAGTGCTAAGGCCACATAACAGGACATCTGAACAAGAGAAGTGACACTTGTTTGTACCAAGTGGTTAGTATATTGTTTACACTGTACTTTACTGAAAGCAGGGCAGTTAATGTTCATTTACATACAGTGTAAATGTGAGAAACCACACCCATTTCCCCCATTCAGCTTCAGAGGATGCTGACTAGTTTCGTGACATCAAAGTAGTCAATCAGGATCTTCCAAAACATACATTGAGAAATAATTGTGACACTAACCATGTTAACCACTTCCTGAAATGCAGTTTCCTATTTTAAAAACACACTTTCATTCTGTAAAGACCTGCTGCTGTTCACCAAATACATTTTAAGTATTGTGTAATTCATGTCACTGGACAGAAGAAACATTCAGAAGACTGAATTGAAATTGCTTTCTAAAAAAATAAAATACAATAATAATAATAATATCTATATATTTTACATAAAGAAAATTGGGATTGTTCTTTTTTTTATTATTATTATTATTTGTAAAAGATTTTTTTCTTTGACATTGACATTATTTTCATAAATTCTTTTGTTTCCTATGTTCCTAAAATCAGCTATATTTTACATTTGTAAAATATAGGCAGTATGGCAAATGTATTTATTAGTGTTGTTGTTAATGATTGATTGATTGATTGATTGATTGACTGATTTGCATGTTATCATAATGAAAATTGAGAGAAATGTACTTAATTGTAATGAAAATAATGTCACAATGCAAATGATCATAATGTTCCTAAAAGTTTTTTTTATGCAAGATACAATTTTTTAGGATGAATTATGACCCAGATGTGTTCTTAACAGGTTTTGTAATAGATATGGATATTAACAACTGACATGTACTATAGAAATGGGTGTGGAAACTTAATAACAATAAATGACATCAAACCACATACTGGTCCTTTAAATAACCTGAGAAAAGAAAAACAGTTTGTTCAGCATATGTTGAATTAACCAGCACTGTTGTAGTGCAGCATAAACTAACAGTTAACCTTTATTTCAAACTTTTTGTTAAGAAAAGACAGTATTTGTGGCTGGGATGAGTTTTACCACCACCACAATCTGTTTCTGTAATTAAACAACTATTAATCACTTCATTTTCACCTGAGGTGTGATTCCATGCGAACACACATGATGCATTTGAGGTATGTTATATTCAGATAGCCTTGCAGATGCAAAACGAGTAAAGACAGATTATGTAACTGATCCAGTTTTATGCAGAGACTTTTGTACACTGATGCATATATCAACTTTTCAAGACACACATCCCACTCCATCCAACATTGTAAACATATTTTTCTCCTCCTCCTGCTTAGTTTGTTTTGGTCTCATATGAAAGACACCATACCCTGCTTCACCTATAGACAACTGTCTCACATTAAATATAAAAAACACTCAAAACACACAACTCTGCACACATACACACAACATGCACCTTGTAATATTAATACATTGTGTCTATGTTCAAACAATACCGGTCGTGTTTTGCTCTTAATTAAGTGTGTATGAACACACACCCACATACAGGAGGGGCGTCATGCCTTGGAAATACATAGTCATTGTCTCTGAATGGACTGCAAGCTGTTCATATAGTATGTCCACCATTCCTGTAGTTTGTATGTTTGAAAGATGGACAGTGGCAAGGGGCGGCAATCTTCCTGGATTGTAGTTACGCTCAGTTTTATTGTTCAACCTGAAGACTTTCAGGTTTATTGGGAGGATCTTTAAAATTGCTTACTTCCTCAAACACCAGCTCTGTGGAAGGAGAAAGAGAGAGTGGAAAGAGAAGAAGTGTGACAAATAGTGTTGATTTTATATTACAAGGTATCAATTTTGGCAGATCATGTTCACACTGATTTTCTGAATAAACAAATAGCTTCAGCATGGTGGTGTTTTAGTGTACGTTTACAACCTTTAATCCAAACAAAAGCAGTGTAAGATTTCCTCTCACCCTTCCACTCCTCCAGCGTGCGATCCTTGCTCTCAGGGGTCTGATCATACGGAGGTGCCTCGGGTTCATCTTCAGGATCGTGGTATTGGGAAAAGTATGAATGACACAGAGCTTCACTGGCTGAAATCCTCCCGTCACAGTCTAACACCAGCATTTTTTTTAACAGATCCACCGCTAAAGTCAAAGAGGGCAAATGGGGATGGGAAAAATTTGAAAAGGGGTCAAATAATTAGATTTGTTTTGGACTAAATCTATTTTCAAGTACTGTTAATTATTTTCTTTTTTCTTTTTTTGCAGAATTGATTGTTTTAAAAAATCATTCTAAATTTAAGAGAATAGCAGAATTTACACCACGACTATAACAATGATACAAAAGAACAATGTCACTGGAACTTTCAGAACGCTTTTTCAAGCTGATGAATGACAAAAACATTGACAGCCAAGCAGAATCCACCACAATATCATTGGAACTTTCAGAACTTTTCCCCCCATCTGATGAAACACTGACAGCCAATCAGAATCCAGAAAACGTCAAAGAGCTTGAGCATTAAGCAGATGGCATAAATGCAGCTCACACTAATATAGTTATCGTTCTTAATGTGAGAAGGCCTTTAGTCTTACCCAGTGGATTTGCTCCTCTAAATATCTTCGCCAGGTCCTGCTGAGGCATGTGTGGAAGAGACTGGATGTACTTCTGAGCCTAGATGCATAATACCAAAAATCTTAAACTATGGTTTAAATTTCAGTCAATCTGTCATCCATCAAGAACATTAGACATTGTTAGTAATAATAAATTAAACACTTGGTCTCTTCTCACATGTTCGGAGGATATCTTCTTCAAAACGTCAGGCGTAGGAGTGCCTACAACCTCCATGATTCTCTTGAGCTGATCTATATCTGAACAAATTATGTCAAAGAGTTTTCAGCTGCAAGAAAGCCTGGCATAGAGAGATACCCATCTGATGCCAACTGTTTTCTAGTTCCTTACATTCAGCTTCTATAATTTAATTTGAACCACTTAGGCTGCGCTTGCCTCACCTGCCTTACAGGAAGCAAGACTCACTCAAAAACCACACACAAACACACTAAGAGGAGGTTTAAGTGGCTTTCGTGAAGGAAGGATACAATCGTTGCCAGGAAACAAAACCTTCCCCTTCAGAAGTTCACCCATGATGCATCCAACAGACCAGATATCCACTGTAAAACAGATTTAATTGTATTTGTTCAACAAGTTGCACAGAACATAGACATATCTATCTATCTATCTATCTACAGTGCTGGGTAATAACTGATCGCATGTAATCTTGATTATGTAATCAGATTACAGTTACTTTTCTGGATTACATGATTACATATTCACACAATGGTAGTAAATTATTAATAATTTATTGATTTATTGATATTTATTGATGTTTAATACATGTCTCATTGCATGTGTGTTTTTTATCACTATGGTACACAAGTCTACGTGATAAACAAGTTAGGTCGAAAGTAATCTAAAAGTAATCAAAAAGTAGTCCGAATACATTACCTAATATGTGTAATCCAGATTATGTTACTAAATAAAATTAGTCATGTCATGTAAAATTCGTCTTCATCATGTAATTTGTAATCAGTAACGGACTACAAAATGTAAGTAGTCTACCCAGCATTATCTATCTGTCTGTCTATCTATCTATTCAAAGACACAAGAATTTCAGGTTTATTCTTGTTTTACCTGTCTGGTTGTAATGCATCCAGTTGAGCATGATCTCAGGTGCTCGGTACCAACGAGTCGCCACGTAACCCGTCATCTCATCATCTGTCTGCCTGGCCAATCCAAAATCCAGGATCTGACAGTTTTGATTAAAAAATAAAAAATCAACAAAAGAAATGCATTGTGGTAATTCAGGAATTTTGTGTGTATAGACTGGAAAGCCATCAAAAGGTTTTTTTTTTTCTCACCCTGAGTTCACAATCTTCATTCACCGCTACATTGCTTGGCTTTAAGTCCTGCAAACATGCATACAAAAAATAAACAAGATTCTAGTGGCCTATAAAATGGACACTAACAAAAACTGAGAAGGAGGAAAAGTACTCACTCTGTGGATCAGCCCAGCTGAATGGATGTACTGTTTGTGAGAGAAAAAAAGTTGAGCCGTTAGAAGAAACAGTAGGACATAGTAAAAGAGGCATAGAGACAGGAAAAAAAACAAAACAGTTTGCGTCTGCAATTCAGAACATCTGTTTGTGTCCTTTTTCATGTTTGTGAAAAACAGAACTGAAAGTGTACCTTAAGGCCACGGAGAAGCTGATAAATGAGGAATTGTATATGTTCATCTGAAAGTCTCTGAAATTTGACAATGTTGTTGAGATCGGCTCCCATCAGGTTGGTCACAAGATATCTAGAGAGACAGAGACAGTTTTAGTTTATAGCCAATTTAGTGCATTTAAATCATCACAAACTTGCAAATAAAACAAATATTGTTTGATAACTGGTTGACTGCAAGTGCAGATGGTTTTAATCAAACCAAAAGTACCATTTTTGTTTTAGAGACATCTAAAAAGCTATTTTATGCATTCACAAATGAAGATATAGTGACTGGGCAGACACTCACACCTCATTGAATTCTTCAAGAGAAGCTGCCGGAGTGAAAACATCCAGCAGTCCGATAACCTGGATTACAGAAAAAAATAACATGAGTGACTCAAGTGGCTCTAGACTTTGTTGTTTGACCAGACATAGCAATCTCGATTCAGATGTTTGATGATTGTCTAGCAGTTGTATGAGTTATATTTGTGCAGGACTGGGCATTTAGTATTTGTTTGCGCCCCATGCGTCGATGTGTTTGCATGTGTTTTGGGGGGACTTACGTTCTCATGTTTCATGTGTTTGAGGAGTCTCAGTTCTCTGTACGTTCTTCTGCTGTGGATGAGGGACTGAAAAGGCCTGGAGAGCTTCTTGACGGCCACTTTCTGACGAAGGAGCACATCATATGCTGAGCTAGAGAGTTAAACAGATAAACGTTTCAAATGATTTGATCCAACTCAAAACTAAAGTTTCTGCTGATATCGAGACTACAGTCATTTGCCATGATGAAAGGACTGGTATGTTCCTGTTAAATTTGACCTTTTCAAAATGGTATCACTTCCTCACAGTGGTAGACCATATTAAACACATGCTGCATGATAGCAGTCACATGCACTCTTAAGTTCTTTATTGAACCAAATGCTCTGGAGAATCATGTCTAACATGAGCGCAAGACTCAAGACAAGCAATTAATAAATACATAGTAAACAAGATATTTGTCTCACCTTTCAGAGGCTCAGTTGAGACTGATTAGAAAGGCTAAGCCTAATTATTTTACTGTTTCAGAAGGCCAATTGAGAAATTAGGTGAAAAAACAAAAGAAATTGAGTCAGTGGATAAAGTAATAATTCCTGCAGTGACTTTACGTTTACTTTAGTCTATTGAATTAAATAAATCAAAACCCCTGGCAGATCTTTAGAACTTGATTAATGAAGGTATTCTTAGAAATTCATCAATCAAGGTGCAAGATGCAGTCCTGGAGTTTTCTACAACTGAATCATGCAATATGATATGCCATACACATTTTAAATATTTATTTTATTTTTTATGTTTTTTTGGGGTTTTTTTCCACACTTAAGTCTCTATTGAAGACAAGAGCACCCAACCCCCATTTGGGACGCTCCCATTCCCTGTTTCAACCCCTCCACACCCCAGGTCTGCCCTGCCCCCTTCCTTTAAAATGAATCAGCTCTGCTGTGAAGAAGTCAAATAATCACACAATAGAAAAGGGCTTAACATGAACAATGCAAATTCACAGCTCATTTGAGTAAGAAAGTGTTTGTGGAGTGTGTGTGTGTGTGTGTGAGAGAGAGAGATTCCTGGGGAATAAAACAACGGACATTAACAGGGTCTGAATAAGGATTGTTCATTCTTCTAGTTGTAGTGCTTTAATTCTGAAAGAATGTAACAATCTGAATATCTAAATTCAAATTATGACCACTAATGAATTTGAATATTGTGACTAAATGACTATTGCATTGTTTTGCATGCTTTATTAAAGCACTATGGGACTAGGCCTATTATTAAAACAAAACATAACAATAGCTTAATCATGCCTCTCATGTCAGATGATACACAGCAATGTCTCTATAATCATATCCCCAGGCTGTTAGAAATAGCTGAACCTATTCAACTCGACATGGGATCCAATCAGCAGCAATTAAATCTCCTGTGTAAATCCATTGTTAGTGTTGTGCATCTTTTAATACAGATAATGAAATAATTAGGTCTCAGGTGGTCTTGAGATGTTGCAGGGCATCTGCGTCACTAACAATGAAATTAGCTGCATCGCATCATTTTTCAGAGCTGGCAAACCTCCCAAATAAACGGGAAGAAACACCGATAATAGCTTCAAAAACAGGATGCCCATGTGATGCCCTCAGGCAATGTTCTCTGCTGGTGTTTTTTTTTTTCCCCAAATGCCTATGGATTTGGGTTATTTGCTAGTTAGCTTTTATTTAGTAGAAAATGTTCTCACTCTCAGGCCATCCAAGATGTAGATGAGTTTATTTTCTCGTTGGAACAGATTTGGAGACATTTAGCATTGCATCACTTGCTCACCAATGGATCCTCTGCAGTGAATGGGTGCCGTCAGAAAGAGAGTCCAAACAGCTGATAAAAACAACACAATAATCCACGAGTAATCCACACAACTTCAGTCCATCAACAAATACATTGTGAAGTGAAAAGCTGCAAGTTTAAGAAGAATAAATCCATCAAGATGTTTTTAACTTCAAACTGTTGCCTCTAGCTAAAATCCTAAAGTCCTCTATCCGTAATATTGCTCTGTCAAGTGAAAAAGTTGTCTCATCTGAATTGAGAGAAAAATATGCACAGATCACAATTTGCATGCAAAAACAGTCCAAAATAGTTCTAAACAAATATGTTGGTGGATTTTGATGTGAGACGAAAGCAGAGCATGAACTTTTTCACTGGAGAATTTTATTCTAAATTATGGACACATATTTTGGCCATGAAGCAGTGATTTAATGTTAAAACACCTTAATAGTGAATTTGTTTCTAATAAATGCACAGCTTTTTGCTTCACAAGGCATTAATTGATAGACTGGAGTCGTTATTGTGATGTTTTTATCAGCTGCTTGGACTCTCATTCTGACGGCACCCATTCACTGCAGAGGATCCATTGGTGAACAAGTGATGGAATGCTACATTTCTTTAAATCTGTTCTAAAGAACAAACAAACTCATCTACTTCTTGGATGGCCTGAGGGTGAGTAAATGTTAGCAAATTTTCATTTCTGGGTGAACTATTCCTTTAAGCCATTGTTGGTTTCCTTTCGGGTTAATAACTAATGAAGAATATATTTATACCATCATGAGTCAGACTGATTTTGACCTGACTCTCTTAGACAAAGCTGTTAGAACAGTAGCTTGCAGAGCGGAAACAGCAATGCCTGATTACACAACAATTGTGAAACATGGTTAGAAAAAAAAAGTTGGGAAGGGGAAGAGAAACATGTTTACTTGCAAACTTAATTTAGCATATCATCTGGATGATTATGCAACTACTGCTGGTGCATCAAAATGACGTGACATACTAATATATAAACTGATTGACATCTTCACAATATTTGCAAATTAGTACGGTGAAAATGGGAAGATGCTGAAACCATAAGCTGTGTCACCATGGCAACCGTTTCAGTCAGTCACTGCATGAGGGAGGCTCGAGGGTTCTAATGTTGTAGTTGAGATGCTACCTTGTGCAGTGCAATGTAAATCTCTCAGAATGAGTGCATTATGGCAGGATGAAATATCTGGATGTTTTCCCATGCAGATGGACGTCAGATGCTGATGGGGGCACGGATAAAACTCGAAGACGGTCTCACTTTAAGACCGGAACTGAATAGGCCTAGCATGTTGTCTACTAGAGCAATATTGTGGCACCAGATGGGCATGTTGGAAGGTTCTTTATACAACCTGACTAAACACATTTACAGAATCAGAACCTTAGTATGTGGTCATTCTGTATAAAAACACAAATGTCATGACTACCAGTGATATGCAGGGAAATATCCCTGTGTTTTCTTTTAAATACTCCCTTTGTGTTCTTGATAGATTGCCAGATATATCAGCTTTGAGTTCAGCATCACTCAGATGAAGGCGATTTCATTTTTTTAATAGGCTACTGTTAATATCTACGGACAAACAGTCATTGTTGCTGAAGCAATGATTGACACATGTCAGTAAACAAAAGGAGCAACAGCGTTTATCACAATATAAACAAATTTAAACAGCAATGCCAACACATATAATTTTCAGTATGAAATGTTGGTTCTATTTTGCAAAATATTTTCCTGCCAGTGGTTTATTATCAGTGTGGAAAAAGTAAGATTAATGTTTTTCCGGATGTTGTTTTGTCGAGCTTTATTCCTGCCTCACCCTCTCCTCCTCTTCGATGCTAAATTACGAATCGTACTACGACGAAGGTTCCGCTAATGAATATTAATTTGCTCATGCTTACGTTGCTTAGTAACCTTCCTGAACGCCCTAGTATAATATTCATAAGCCACGCCTTCAGTTGTGGATTCGATAGCGACAGAACGTCTGCGCTTCAGCCAATCAGCGGTTACGTCGTTAATATTCATAAGCCAAACCTTCCTCATAGTAGTCTTCATAAAATCGCCTGCTGGACTCACCATACTGAGCCATATGCCCCCGATCCAACCGGTGTGAGATTCTGGTATCGTTCTGGCACCTCCCAGACAGTCTTGTTTAGTTCTTGCCGGTAGAATCCCGGTCTTGTCGACATCTCTTCCGTTTAAAACGACGCTCTTTATTACTAAACTGTCAGTAAAACATTAACGCATCCGCCAGAGAGATATGCTTATGTGTGGAGGCAGCCGGCTTTAGTCCCTCTATTTGCCAGAAATGGGAGGAACCGTCTGTGATGCGAGTGTGTGTGTGTGTGTGTGTGTGTAAGAGAGAGAGACAGAGATGGGGGATGGGACAAGCAGTGGAAATAATTCATGTTGGGCTATTAAACTAAATTGTAATAATAACAACATCATCAATAATATATGTTGTTATTAATATTAGTGTTGTTGTTTTGTTGGTAATAATAATAATATAAATGTGTACGCCTGCTATCATTTCAAATCTAAAATAAATGATTATACTTTTACCAAAATAAATCACTTTAATTTCTAAAATTCATCTTTCTTACCAAGAAGGAAATACAGAAAGCAGCAAACTGCCCAACGTTTACTAGCTTTATTTATTAGTCATCTCAATATAAACTCACAAAGACTGAATGCTGAAAAACATTTTATGAAAATGGTATTAAAATATTAAACAATATTAAATATCAAAAATTAGTGTAATGCAGATGTAATAAAACAGCAAATGCCGCAAATTACACTTTGTAACACAAATAATTTATCTACAATTATAAATGGCACCAATAAAACTTTTTAGAGAAACATTTTGAAATAAATTGGCAAACATTTTTTTAATGAAAACTAAGTCAAGAGCATCAATCTTCTAGCCTATCTATCAAACTTCACAGAGAACTTTAAAGTTTCATTGGCCATACTGATCATCTCAGTATAAACTCAGAAAAGAAGATTGGCATTTTCATATAGATTAAAATTTAATATTAATATATAATGTAATTAAAATGATATACACACACACACACACACAACTTTGCTACTATAACCTGTTAAGAAACAAAGCAAAAAAATGTTTATCATAGCTCATGACTCCTCCGTGATCCCCAGCAACCGACTCAAACTAGGAAACAGCTCCATCTAGTGTTTCATCCCTAAAATGTGACAAAAGAGAATTATTTTAGGATCTTTGAGTTTTTAAGGCACTTGCAGATTTTGAACATTCAAAAAATGCAAGAGTGCATGCAATCAAAAAGCTGATTTCATTAAACCAGGACGAGAAACCGACCTGACAGATGAAAGGCAGGCGCTCATGGCAGCAAGCATCCATCCATCCAAACCGGTCCCGTTCTTCCTTAAGAAGTTTTCCACAAAACATGCTTGCTGGGTCCTTTGAAAACCCTTGATGCCACGATGCATACTCCACATACGGCCCACTGGTCCACAGCCAGGGCGAACAAGAGAAGAGCATACTCCGTTCAAGCCCGATCCACACTCCATCAGTGACTCCTTTATCCTGCAGCATCCGTGTGATGTACTCGTGTGCCGTGGCATTTAAAATGTGCGCCAGTGTCTCGTGGTGAGTTTTGCAGTATCCTAATGCATCAATCCAGCTTTTTGAATCATTGATATATGTGTAGCTGTCTGATATAGACATTAAACAAAATTTCTGTAATTTTACTATAATATTATAATATGAAAGTACTTTAGTCCAATGAATAAACAAGGACTAGTAATGTTATGAATGGCAGTGTAATTGGCCCCGTTTTTATTTATGTATTTTACTCACATTGGCAGATGACTCCAGCATCTTTATAATGGCTGCAGTTCTGTACGTCCCATCCAGAAGATCTACATCTCTTTAGAGTTAGCTCATTCCCATAACAATTTACATTATTCATCCAGATCGGCCCTGAGCCGTTGCCGAAAAAAGCACCTTTTTTTCCCTCGATAGCATTCCCACAGCCCATCTCTCTGCACACCACTGCAGCATCTTTTATATCCCAGCCATTATCACACACTGTTCCCCACTGACCATCATGAAGAACCTCCACTCTTCCAGAGCAAGAGCTGGAACCATTCTGCAGTCGAAGTTTGGCTAATAAACAATAAATGAACAGGTCAGAAAGTTTGATGACACCAGACTAAACTCTTCAAAATAAAAGTTCTTTATTGGCATGAGTGCTTCATGACGAATCTTTAACATCCATGGAAACTTTTCATTCAACAAAAGGTTCTTTAGATTATTCAAATGTTCTTTGCACTAAGAAAATAGAAACGGTCTTTAGGGAATCTTAAGAAAAATCTTTTAGGAATTGTTTAGGAATGGTTCTTTTTTAAGCGTGTAGGTCTATTATGTGAAGAAATGCAGCAGTATTGAAGTATTATGCCAGGCAGTAGACCTTTATAATGAAGCACTATTCACTTACGTCCACAGATAACACCAGCATCTTTTTCATGTCTGCAGTTTGTGGAACTCTTCTGCTTAATACACAGTTCTTCAGTGTAGATTCTGTTCCATTACAGCTCACTTTATTCATCCATACTGGTCCTGATCCTTGTCCAAAATAAGCAGCACTCTTTACATCTGTCACATCCCCACAGCCCACCTCTCTACACACCACAGCAGCGTCTGTTAGATCCCAGCCATCATCACACACTGTTCCCCATATTCCATTGTGGCGAACCTCCACTCTTCCAGCACATGAATTAGTGCCATTGACCAGTGTGATAGGAGCTGAAGCACACGGCAAAAGAAACAAAATTGTATGTCATTAAAGATAGGCTGAATGAACAAAAGCATATTAAAATAATTGTTTAAAGTGTTATGACTCACGCTGACAGATGACTCCAGCAGCTTTATTTCTACCACAGGAGGCAATTTCATGTGATCTGCAGCTCTTCAAAGTAGATTCTGTCCCAGTACATTGTACAGCATTCATCCACATTGGTCCCGATTCCTGGCCAAAATAAGCGTGACTTGCATCTACGACACTCCCACAGCCTAGTTCTCTACACACCACTGTAGCATCTGATAGATCCCAGCCATCACCACACACTGTTTTCCACTGACTGTCACGAAGAACCTCCACTCGTCCGGAACAAGAGTTGTCACCATTTACCAACCTGACAGTTACTTCTCACACAGATAATAAAAATACAAGTTGTTTTTACTCCCATATATTTGTGTACTTTACTATTACCTTATTTCAACAAGAACACATTGTGTTAGAAAAAACAAGACTATTACAATATTGTTCTATTCAACTCTCTTGGGTCATTCCTTAAAAAGGAAAATATGCAATTTTATGAATGTACAAATTCATATTTTTGCCTCACCATTGCAAATGACTCCAGCATCTTCATGATGTCCACAGTTATGTGTTCCCCATCCAGGTGTCCTGCAGTTCATCAGTGAAGACTCAGTGCCAGCACAGTTTACATCATCCATCCATATTTGTCCTGATCCTTGTCCAAAATAAGCTTCACTCTTTGCCTCGATCACATCCCCACAGCCAATCTCTCTACACACCACTGCAGCGTCTGTTAGATCCCAGCCATCATCACACACTGTTCCCCATGTTTCATTATAGAGAACCTCCACTCGTCCAGAACAAAAGTTGTCACCATTCACCAACTTGATAGCTATTATCCACACAAATAATATGAAGACCCAAATATTTTTTTTATCTCCAATATATTTATAACTTAATATATCTTTTATTTTACAGAAACAATGACATATGTTATGTGAAAAAACAAGATCCTCTTTAGTGCATGATATCTTATATTTAGATCTCTATAGGATCATTATTTAAAAAAAGAAAATGTGCAATATTAAATTTGTACTTCAGTTATATGGATGTTTTTGACTCACTGTTGCAGATGACTCCAGCATCTTCAGAATGCACACAGTTATGTGTTCCCCATAGATTTGTCCTGCAGTTCATCAGTGAGGACTCAGTGCCAGTGCAGTTTACGTCATCCATCCATATTGGTCCTGATCCTTGTCCAAAATAAGCAAAACTCTTTGCCTCGATCACATTCCCACAGCCAATCTCTCTACACACCACTGCAGCGTCTGTTAGATCCCAGCCATCATCACACACTGTTCCCCACCGACCGTCATGAAGAACCTCCACTCGTCCAGAACAAGAGTTAGTGCCATTCATCAACCTGATAGCTATTATAAACAAAAATAATCTAAAGACAGAAGTTGTTTTTTTCTTCCAAATATTTGTTCCTTATATACCTTTTATTTGAAAAAAGATCAATGACATATGGCATTTGAAGGAATACGATATTTAGAATTTGAATTAATTATTTGTATATCTTTTTATTTATGTCTCTTGGGTCATTCCTTTAAAAACAGTACAATATTAAAACACTACTTCAGTTCTATGATTGTTTTTGACTCACATTGGCAGATGACTCCAGCATCTTCATGATGTCCACAGTTATGTGTTCCCCATCCAGGTGTCCTGCAGTTCATCAGTGAGGACTCAGTCCCAGCACAGTTTACGTCATCCATCCATATTTGTCCTGATCCTTGTCCAAAATAAGCTTCACTCTTTGCCTCGATCACATCTCCACAGCCAATCTCTCTACACACCACTGCAGCATCTGTTAGATCCCAGCCATCATCACACACTGTTCCCCATATTCCATTATAGAGAACCTCCACTCGTCCAGAACAAGAGTTAGTGCCATTCATCAGTCTGATTTTGTCTGTACTAGTGGGAGTTGTAAAACCTATATGTGCAATAGAGTCAAAGATGCAGATTATTAATATTTAATTTTACTTATATTTCTGAGACATTTATTGATTTTATTCTGCTGAAAATATAACACAATCTGTGACCAAGATTTGTTTCAGTGTATAGCATAATGCTCTTACCCAGAAGCAGAAAGAGTTGCATGAACCACAGCATTGCATCTAGAAAAATATAAGATATATATATTATTCATGTTGAATTTTCACACAAAACATTAATTGCTTTGTCTTATGTTCTACACTTCTGAATTAATAACATTAATCTACTGTATTCAGTCTATAAGGTTTCAAAACATTGTAACCTGTGTAGACAACTGTAAAAATTCTAAACATTTACTGAAAGATAATTGTCTAATTGTATCAGTGAGTTTTTCTAATTGTATTTAGTCATATTGTAATCAAATATAAATTATATTATAACAATATAAATATGATTTGTATGTTAATACCTGCTAAATGGTTCTCTTCTTCGTCTGTCTGTTTGTTTGAAAAGTGCTTTGTACATGTGACATGTACATGTGTTTTTCTGACTGCTTTCTCTTCATGTCATATAAGTTACAGGTTTATTTAAAATAGATATCATATTTGTTAAACAAAATTACTTTGGAATTCATGTATGGTTTGCTACATGAAAGACGGGATGTATGCCTAATTTGTTTACCAGCAAAACATGATATGATACAATGAGCCTCTGTTTGTGGAAGCTTGTTACTTTGGAAAGTTGTTGTCATACTAGTGTAACCCACCTGGGTCCTACTTGCACCCACTCCAAGCAGGACTTGAACCTGGCTCGTTGGCATGGAAGACTGCAGCCCATAGTGTCAGTCGCTATAGTACGCCTCTTGAGATCTGGGGAATGAGGTTAACCGGCACAGCACCTACCAGCTGGCCTCCGTTACTTTAGCAGTAGGTGAAGTAAACAAAAACTTTTTTCTCTTCTTCCACAATAGGAAGAGGAGAAATAAAAAAAGGGTTTTGTTAAAGTAATTTCTCTAAACATTTTATCAGAGCACTAAGGATCCAATATGCAGCCATTAAATCCTCCATGTGCATCTTTTGTTGATTTTTTTGCATCTTTAATTGCATGTCACCATTTACTGCAGTTTTTATTTTAGTTTTTCATCTTTCTGGTGTGTATTTATTCAGAAAATGTTTTTCCCAAAGCTTTGAAATGTATGTAAGACTATATATAAAAACAGCAAACAGGACAAACAAGTTCATGTTGCCCATTCATCTTTAAAAATATTTATTTATTTTTATTATTATTTTATTTATGACACAATTTAAATGAACACCACAAACATTAACAAAAAGAGCTGACAGTGTTAGCAGTGCACAATTCAAAAGTAGTTTTAAGCTAGAGCAGAGCTGTCAATGCAAACATTATTAGACACAATCAAGACACATTCTTATTTCATAGTAAATCAATCACTTTATTCAATTAATGGCAGGGACAGATTTACTTGTAACACGTATTATAATTATGATTGAAGTTATGATTTGTGTATCAGTGTATACACTATCACACATTAATCCAAATATATAGCAGTTAACAAAGGGTTTATACGTATTTCTCGCAGTCTGGAGGAATTTTATTCTGTTTCCTTATTTTCTGAAGCACTTCTCCATTCATTTTTTTTCTTCCAGTGTAGGTTAAAAGTCCCCAAATCTTTAAATTTCTATAAATTATCTATAAAAATTGTAAGCAAAAATGTACTAAATACTAATTAACAGCTGTACAGTGTGAGATCAGCTGTTCCTCTGTGACCTTTTATCACGAGCTCACCTTTTCCAATATCTTTTTTCTTTTGTTATTTAGGTCAGTTTTAGGATCAACATTAAATCCAATCCAATCCTGGTTTCTGGAAAAAAAGAGAAAGATATTTAAAGTAAATGCTGAAACCATTTCAGTGTTTTTTGTGCATCTGAAAACAGTGTTGGAATGAAGGACCTGTTCAACAGTATAATAGGGACTTTTTCTAAGCTGTAATGTTTTTTTTTTTTTTAAGTACGTTTTTTTAAATTACATTATGGATCCAGCAGCAGTAATTATGTTTCTACTAATTATAGATTCATAAAACATGATTTTTTTTTTAAATTTATTTATTTATTTTTTTTAGGCAGTGTTTCTTATACAGAGTGTTTAAAATTCTAAAATAGTTGCTTAGGAAGACTAATCATTTGACTTACCTCCACAGATGACTCCAGCATCTTGTTGATGGTTGCAGATGTGTATTCCCCATCCATTTGATGAACAGTTATTCAGTGTAGATTCATTCCCAACACATTTTACATCAACCATCCATACTGGTCCTGATCTGTGGCCAAAATAAGCAGCACTTTTTCTCTCTACACACCACTGCAGCATCTGATAGATCCCAGCCATCATCACACACTGTTCCTCCTGATCATCATGAAGAACCTCCACTCGTCTGGAACAAGTCATTGGCATTCAACAACTTGACACTTACTATCCATAGAAATAATATGAAGACAGAAATAAGCTGTTTTTTCTTCCATATATTTGTGTACCTTAGTATATCTTGCATTTGAAAAAGACCAATTGGCAATTTGGATGAGCAAGACATTTATGATTTCTTCTATTTAGCTCATTTCTTAAAATATACTATATAATATTAAATTTGTACTTCAGGTCTAAGCATGTTTTTAACAGCTGCAGATGACTCCAGCATCTTCATAACCCTCTGCATAGTGTTGCCTTCAGGCAACGGAAAGTTTTTCTTATTTTAAATGATTGCAACCAATTAAAATGTTTGAAAAGTATCAAAGAACAGTCCAGTAAGATGTGGGAGTCACTATCAAGCACCATTTGAATGCGGGACATCCTGTTCTGACACATGGTCACAGGCACACATGGTGTGAGAAAAAGGCAAGATTATTTGCTTTAGTAATCTTATTTAAAATGTCTGCGTGTCAGGTATGTTAACACAGAACACAGAGGTCAGGGAACACAGGACTTATAAATACAGGGAGATTAGGAAACTAAACACACAGGGCTGGGGACTAATTAACTCATAAACACTTAACGAGGACAGAAACTCCAAATATGGAAACAAGAGGAGGGAAAAAACACAGGACACGGAGACACAGTCTGACAAGAGAAGACTTTTGTCAGGTTTTATGATTTTTATTTTATTTTGCATGTTCAGAAATTCAGTTTTTCTTTTCGTTGTCTCAGGGCAACGTTATGCAGTAAGGGGTAAATAAGTAGGGGTCCACAGCTCCCATCCCTAAGCAGGTTTTCCCATTGACAATACATACGGGCAAATAATGTGTGACAAAAAGGGAAGATGCAAGTTTCCTGGGTGCACAGGAACACCCAAAGTGATGTGCAAAACGTGTAACATGCACCTCTGTTTCACAGCAGAGAAGAAGTGCTTCTTGAAGTTTAACACAGAGTAAAATCTCATTCCATGAAGTACATGATATGACACGACACACTACATCAGGGTTGGGAAACTTCGGTCCTGGAGGGCCACTGTCCTGCAGAGTTAGCTCCAACCCTAATCAAGCACATCAGAACCAGCTAATGAATGTATTTTTAAGATCACTCGAAAGCTACAGGCAGGTGTGTTTAATTAGGGTTGGAGCTAAACTCTGCAGGCCAGTGGCCCTCCAGAACCGAAGTTTCCCAGGCCTGCGAGGCCATGAAAAAATATTTTGGGATGAGGGGGTTAGGGGTGGTCAAAAAATGTTCCCAAATAAACCAAAAATGATGTGGAATAATTTTTTATCATGTACCATCAAAATTCATGCAGTAGAGGGTTCATAATGTCCACAGTCATGTGTTCCCCATCCACATGTGCTACAGTTCTTTAGGGACGACTCAATTACAATTACATTATCCATCCATATTAGTCCTGATCCTTGTCCAAAATAAGCTCCCAGTCATCATCACACACTGCTCCCCATGTTTCATTATAGAGCACTTTGACTCATTCATTCACCAGTCTGATATCACTTCCATTAGTGACAGTTATGCAGCCTGTGCATGTTAGAGAGTCACAGATGCAGACTAATTTTTCTATGAGCTCTTAATTTAGAAGATATTGTTGGTCGTCAGACAGAATGCACAGTGACTAAGTTTAGTGTCAGTATCTAGTTCTCCTTACCCAGAAGCAGAAAGATTTGTGTGGACCACAACATATTGGCTTTAAATAAATTTAATATGATGTTAAATATGAAACATTCCTTGATTTATTGTCTCTAGAAATTTCACACACAGCATTTTAACATCTTAATTATGAAAAGAAGTACATACATTTAAAAGAAATTCTTAAATATCAGCAATCATGAAAGAAAGCATGAAAGGAATAGAATATTTAAGCATCTTCAATAGTACTTCAAGTATGGACTGTTAGGGTATAAGACAAGCAATATTATAAAACTAGGTTAAAAAGAGACAAACTTGACAAGTTGACTTGAGAATATCCAGCCAGAAGTAGTTTAAAAAAAAGTTTGAAGATTTTAAGTTTGAAGCTGTTTTAAAAACTTTAATATTGAAGCAGATTTAAGTTTGAAATAAATAACATTTTAAACATAGTCTACAAAAATACATCATGCATAAGTACATAAGAAAACACCTCTGACATATACATAACACTTATGATATGCGCTAATATTTTTAAGGTAATAGCTGGCTAGATGGTCGTCTGTAACTTCTTCTTCTAGGACTGAGGTAGTCTGTTTAAACAGTGGATGTGTGACAGTTATGTGGACTGTTTTTCTCTTGTTCATCCTTGACCAGCTACTATTCAGCCTTAACACCATCCACACGGATTCATATAAATGTAGGTGTGCATTTGTATCTGCTACATAAATAATGCTGACATCCACATTTGATAAACAAAACATCTAGGAATTCAAACATGCTTTGCTGGATTCTGCTGTGCTGTACATAAATGACTGTTTCAACCTGAACAATATGCAAACATCCCATTCTAATTCTCTTAAGAGAAATCCTGCAGACTGTAATTTGTTTACAGGAACATAAAATGAGCTTATAGGAGGTTACTGACAACCAGCTTATCTCCACCTCATCAATGTGCTTTATGACTTGCTGTATGAATGTGTTGTTAACTTAAAAATATATAGACAAAATACTGAAGTGGTATTTTCCATGCACGAAATGTGAAAGAACTGTTTTTATTGCTTCTCAGGTGTTAGAATAACTAGGAGATGTAAGAAAAACAGTTTCTTCACTTTTTGGCTATGGAAAATTCCAATTCAGTACTTTGTCTTGTGCGTAATAACCTCACTGGCTTGATGGGTTTACCATTGTATCCATGTAAACACAAACAAATCTAGAGTTCTAGTGTTCGTGAATGTTGAGTTTTTGTTTCCGTGTAGTTTACATGTCTTTGCAAATTTGTAAAGGGAGTTTCATGAAACTGGCTCACTCAAAGTCATGCCATCAATATATTTTGATATTTGAATACTGACATATAGTATAATTTCTGATGTTGATCATTGTCTTTTAAGGAAATCTGAGGGGAGGAGCCAAGACGTCAGCTGATTCTACTATATAAAATCACCAGGAAACCTCCTTAACTTGATCTCACGCCGTCACAGAGACAAAGATGCTTCTGAAGAGACTGGCATATTAAGGTTAAGAAATCTAAAAATGTGTATAATTTTTGTTAGTTTGCAAATGTATTTTATTAGATATGAAAAATATTTGTAGATATTTATGGTGTAGTTGATTTATTGCTAAACAAAGCTCTTGCACTTTCCCTCACTTTTTCCCTCACTCATAGTTTTTGTTATTGTGTAATAATTACTGAATTATGGAAATGACTTGAAATTGAGCTCTACTGAAATAATATGCACTTCAGTAGTAACCAAATCACAGTAAAATAAGGTTTCTGGTTGCAAAAAAATAAACGTGCAGACATTTTGTGCCAAAAAAGTACAGAAACTACTTTTACTACAATAAAAACAGCCATTGAAGTGTTTTTTTTTGTTTGTTTTTTGTTTTTTTTTCTGATTTCTGACTTAGAACAGCCAAATTAATAATTTTGTATTTCTTTCAGGGCACAATGTTAAAGTCCTTGTGGTTCATTCTCATATTGGGTATGAAGAAGCATCTCTATATTTCTATATCATAAAGCTACTCTTAAGAGATTTGAAATGAATGAAGTATGTTATTGAAGTATAAGAAGTATGTGCATCCGTAATGTTTTATATTTCATAGAGATTTTGGAAAGGGACCTCCAGTCGAAGCTTTTCTGAGGCTGATGAATGGCACTAACTCTTGTTCTGGACGAGTGGAGGTTCTTCATGACGGTCGGTGGAGAACAGTGTGTGATAATGGCTGGGATCTAACAGATGCTGCAGTGGTGTGTAAAGAACTGCATTGTGGGAAAGTGATTGAGGCAAAGAGTGCTGCTTATTTTGGACAAGGTGTAGGACCAGTATGGATAGATGATACACAGTGTGCTGGGAGTGAGGCTTCACTGGTGAACTGCACATCTACACAATGGGGAATACAGAGCTGTGAACATTTAAAAGATGCTGGAGTCACCTGTAACAGTGAGTTAAAAAGTATTGGATGCATTTTGCATGTTTTTGAGAAAAATTTAAATTCTGTCATTATTTATTATTACCTGTGCCAGTCCAAAACATATGCTAATTTTTATTCATGTAAAATACAAAAGAATCTTTTTCAACCACAGTTCAAGGTCAAAGGATCAAAAAAATTGGTAGAATGTTTTTATCCAAAGCAATTATTAATAACCAATTGAAAAGGATACATGGACATAAAGTGTATATGACAAATAGTTCTAAACCTTCTATTCATCTTCATTCTGACATTTACTAAAACATTATTCAATTCAAAAGTTGCATCTGTTAGTAATATTTAATGAATTAACATGAATTAACAATGAGCAGTTCACTCTTAAAAATGAAGGTTCTTTATTGGCATTGATGGTTACATGAAGAACCTTCAACATCTATGGAACCTTTCCATTCCATAAAAGATTCTTTATAGCTGAAAAGTGTTCTTTAGATTATTAAAATGTTCTTCACACTGCGAAAAATGGTCCTTTTAAAAATTGTTCACTGAAAGGTTCTTTTGGGGAACCAAAATGCTTCTGTAGCTTCACTTTTTATTTTTATTTTTATTTTTATTTTTTTATTTTTTTACGAGTGTTGTATTTCAACTACCTTTTTAATAATGTTGTATTTTTAATTAAATAGTAATAAATAAATACATACGATTAATATGATAATTTATATTTTTTAACGCATTAACTTGGTTATCTGTGGGAAAGTTGAATCTGAAGTGCCCGTGTTTTATCAGATTAAGTCAGTTCTGATAATGTGTGAAAAACTGTTGCTACTCACAGTGCCCTTAGTTACAATAACTTTTCAAGAACATTTCCATGCATATGAGGTGATCAGATCAAAAGAGGATTTTGTTTTTTTTCATATCGACAACCTGCATTACCCTAGGCCTTTTGACATACAAATGTCATATGGAGGGAATGACACAACTCTCCTTGTCGAGCCATATTGCTTTCTCTGGTAAACATTTTTATGATGTTATACATGTTTCTGTCAGAGACAAGGCAATGGGTTTGCAATGTAAATTCACTGACATTGAAATGCTTGAAAAAAATTTGTACAATAAATTGTGAGTGCTGTGATCTAAAGTTATTGTGCTTGTTTTCATTTGATAGTAGTTGATAGTTCTGTAATTCAGTAACACTGCATCTTATGATTTATATATTTTTTTAAAACACTGTAGAGAAATGAAAA
Source organism: Onychostoma macrolepis (assembly GCF_012432095.1). NCBI lineage: Eukaryota > Metazoa > Chordata > Actinopteri > Cypriniformes > Cyprinidae > Onychostoma > Onychostoma macrolepis. Next base: position 31,397,393 of record NC_081158.1, read on the forward strand.
GTAAATATGACATAAATATTTTTTAAGTAAAATTGTAGTTAAATTAACTCTATACAGTGTAAGCATATTACTCTTAACAGTGTGATTAAACTACAGTGTTAAATACTTTTACACGTTTCATTGTTATTTTTTACACAATATTGAGTAGAATTAACTCTAAAAACTTGACACTGACCAAAGAGTAAATTTTACACTGATTTCGAGTGGGACCAAATGTTATCTGAAACAGAGTCAAATTCAACTCTATAGGAGTTAAATTAACACTTATGTTTTTACTGTGTAACATTATATAATGGGATCTTATTGTAAAGTGTTAGCATTGCATTCAAGATGTAGTTTAACTAGCAGAATTTTCATTTTGGTCAACTATTGTTTTAAGTCAATAAACTTTGGTTTAGCCAAAAACTCAAATTTACATGTATGCAGATTCAAAATTCAACTTACATGTGAGCCTCTCAAATGATGTATAGCTTAACCCTCCTGTTGTGTTGGGGTCAATTTGACCCCCACTCGATTTAAAAACTGTTTAAACTATTTATTTCTTGAAATTTGGTGAATATTTCGCATTTAGTGTCATGAATGTGCATGCAAAGGTTCAACATATAAATGTATTTTGGAAGCACTAACACAGAAGTTGCACCCTGTTTTTAAACACAAAAGGAAGGTTAAGAATTATGTTATTCACATCCCAGTTTTCCTGACAAATGCAATGACAAAATGCTATGAGGACAAATCATTCTTCCTTGTCAATGTATCACTTCACAGAAACTGTGAGAAATGTTGTTTTGAGGATTGCGGTGAAGGTCAAGATTGGAGTCAGTGTCAATGACCCTAATAATAAGAATAACCTTCTGGAAAAGGTAAGATTCATGTCAACTTTTATCAAACAATCTTTGCAATAAAAATAGATAATTCAAAGTTGAAAACTTTCGATAAAGTGAAATGTCAAAAGGTGTGCTCAATAAGTGTAATCACTCTGGCTTGAGTGTTTTCTTACTAAAATTTCACCAAATTTCACAGATTAGGAACGTGGTTGGTATTAAAGTATTAAGTGAATTGGAGAACGCAGCCTGATGAGCAGGTATTTCAGAACAGAACAGCCACAGGTTTGTAAACTGAGAGTTGTTGGACTCTCTTTTCAAAACACTGTAAATATTATGTATTATTTATTTAAATTATAAACCTGTTATATTCACAGGTCTTTTTTGAATGACCGAAAACAGACTCTAATCCTAAATATAATCCGAATCAGAATGAGCTTTATTCACCAAGTGTGCACAAACACACAAGTAATAAGTGAAAAGTATGTAGTAAGTATAATGACATTACACTAATCTTTCTGTTGCGTCACTCTACAATACTGAATATTGTATATATGGAGAATAAATGTGTATATAATGATCTGGTGCACAGTCAGGAAGACAGAAAGACTATTCAAATAAAATTTAGCCTACTGTATATGCCTGTTATCATGAAAAATCTGAAATATACTATTATACTTTTACAAAAATAAAACACTTTAATTTCTAAAATTCATCTTTCTTACCAAGAAGGCAATACAGAAAGCAGCAAACTGCCGAATGTTTAGGCTACTAGCTTTATGTATTAGACATCTCAATATAAACTCACCAAGACTGAACGCTGAAAAACATTGAATGAAAAGGGTATGAAAATATTAAACAATATTAAATATTTAATATAAAATATAAAAATTAGTGTAATGCAGCAAATTACACTTTGTAACACAAATAATTTATCACAAGTATAAATGCCACCAATACAACTTTTTAGAGAAACATTTTCAAATAAATTGGCAAAAAACAAATGAATGAAAAATAAGACATGAACATCAATCATTATTATGCCATGGTCTGTCTGAGTACTCGATTCTGATTGGCTGGCAGGTGTTGATTAAATTCGTTTAACTGCACAGGTAGTTCCAGGTCAGTTTAATCACGTTCTATATTAACCCACTGCGCAAAGACACGTCCAAACAACGTCTTTTGTATGTCGTCTTTGAACGTCCAATTTTGGTCCCCTGAAGGTGCAGACTGTGACGCCAGATGACATATTTTTTCCAACGAATAATGAACGTCCAGTATTGACGTCCACATGACCTCTGTATAAGGGCTAATTGTAGGCCAAATGTGGTCGTTGTGGATGTCTTTTCTACATCAAACTTAAACTCATTTTAGACATCATTTTATACTGCTTATAGGCTCTGTACATAACTGTAGTCCCATTTCAGAAGGTGGCATACTGTTCAAGTTCATTTTCCTATAGCTTCATTTGATTGTCTCAGCAGCAGATGATAAATGGAAAAGGTGTAATGCATTTCCAATTCAATCCTGCTGCTGAGCCAAACAAAGCTACAGGAAAATTAACTGTTACAGGAAACAGGTCCTTCATGGACTACAGCTATAAACAGAGGTTTACAAATAAATCACAACTCAATCACCACTCACTTATTTCCATCTTTATTGTTTTTAACTGGCACAAACGTCACTAATAGGAATTGATGTCAGTGGCGTTGAAATTTTGCAGCAGAGCGATGATATCTCAGATCATTATCTAGTCTCCTGTATATTCCATATAGCTAAAGCTGTAAAGCCAACTTCTTGTTACAAATATGGTAGAACCATTACCTCTACCACAAAAGACTGCTTTATAAATAATCTTCCTGACTTATCTCAGTTCCTCAGCATATCCAATAGCTCAGAACAACTTGATGATGTAACAGGAACTATGGACTCTCTCTTTTCTAGCACTTTAGATGCGGTTGCTCCTTTACGCTTAAGGAAGATTAAGGATAAGAGTCCAACACCGTGGTATAATGAGCACACTCGCGCCCTAAAGAGAGCAGCCCGGAAAATGGAGCGCAGCTGGAGGAAAACTAAATTAGAGGTATTTCGTTTAGCTTGGCAGGAAAGTACCCTATCCTACAGAAAAGCATTAAAAACTGCTAGATCTGATTACTTTTCGTCTCTTCTAGAAGAAAACAAACATAACCCCGATATTTATTCAATACAGTAACTAAATTAACGAAAAATCAAGCATCAACAGGTGTTGGCATTTCCCAAGAGCATAGCAGTAATGACTTTATGAACTACTTCACTTCCAAGATCGATACTATCAGAGATAAAATTGTATCCCTGCAGCCGTCAGCTACAGTATCGCATCAGATAGCGCACTATAGACCCCTGAGGAACAATTCCACTCATTCTCTACTGTAGGAGAGGAAGAATTGTATAAACTTGTTAAATCATCTAAACCAACATCATGTATGTTAGACCCGATTCCATCTAAACTACTAAAAGAGCTGCTTCCAGAAGTCATAGATCCTCTTTGGCTATTATTAATTCATCATTGTCATTAGGATATGTCCCCAAAACCTTCAAATTGGCTGTTATTAAGCCTCTCATTAAAAACCACAACTTGACCCCAAAGATCTAGTTAATTACAGACCGATCTCAAATCTCCTTTTCTGTCAAAGATACTAGAAAGGTAGTATCCTCACAATTATATTCCTTCCTAGAGAAAATGATATCTGTGAGGAATTCCAGTCAGGATTTAGATCGTATCATAGTACTGAGACTGCTCTCATTAGAGTTACAAATGACCTGCTTCTATCATCTGATTGTGGTTGTATCTCTTTATTAGTTCTACTGGATCTTAGCGCCATGCTCGACACTATCGACCACAACATTCTTTTGAATAGACTACAAAACTTTGTTGGCATTAGTGGAAGTGCCTTAGCATGGTTCAAATCGTACTTATCTGACCGCCATCAGTTCGTAGCAGTGAATGAAGAGGTATCATATCGATCACAAGTGCAGTATGGAGTACCTCAAGGCTCAGTACTAGGGCCGTTACTTTTCACGCCTATATGTTACCCTTGGGAGATATTATCAGGAGACATGGTGTTAGCTTTCACTGTTATGCTGATGATACTCAGCTCTATATTTCTTCGCGCCCGGTGAAACACACCAAATTGAGAAACTAACGGAATGCATAGTCGATATAAAAACTGGATGACGAGTAATTTTTACTGCTAAATTCTGAAAAACAGAGGTGTTAATTATCGGACCTAAAACCCCACATGTAACCTAGAACATTATCTAACACTTGACGGCTGCTCTGTCAATTCTTCTTCATCAGTCAGGAACCTAGGTGTGCTGTTCGATAGCAATCTGTCATTTGAAAGCCATGTTTCTAGCATCTGTAAAACTGCATTTTTCATCTCAAAAGCATATCTAAATTGCGACCAATGCTCTCAACGTCAAATGCAGAAATGTTAATTCATGCTTATGACCTCAAGGTTAGACTATTGTAATGCTTTATTGGGTGGTTGTTCTGCACGCTTGATCAACAAACTACAGTTGGTCCAAAATGCAGCAGCTAGAGTCCTTACTAGAACCAGGAAATATGACCATATTAGCCCGGTTCTGTCAACACTGCACTGGCTCCCTATCAAACATCGGATAGATTTTAAAATCTTGTTAATTACTTATAAAGCCCTGAATGGTTTAGCTCCTCAGTACTTGAGCGAGCTCTTATCGCATTATAGTCCTCCACGTCCGCTGCGTTCTCAAAACTCTGGCCGCTTGATAATACCTAGAATATCAAAATCGACTGCGGGCGGCAGATCCTTTTCCTATTTAGCACCCAAACTCTGGAACAGTCTACCTAACACTGTTCGGGAGGCAGACACACTCTGTCAGTTTAAATCTAGATTAAAGACCCATCTCTTTAGCCTGGCTTACACATAACACATTAATACGCTTCTATTATTCAAATCCGTTAAAGGATTGTTAGGCTGCATTAATTAGATGAACCGGAACCGGGAACACTCCCCATAACACACGATGTACTCGTTACATCGTAAGTTGAATGGCATCTGCGCTAATGTTTGTCTGTTTCTTTCCTAGTCTGTTTCTCGGTCCGTGTCCGATCAGATGGTGGGTCGGCGCCGGAGGTGATGTCTGCGGCCCTGATCGCCGGGCGGAGACCAGGACGCCCGGATGACCCCAGAGATATATCCCCAGATATATCACCCAAAAATAACAAAATAACTAAAATATAATAAAATACCTAACTACATAATACTACTATTGTTAGAAATTGCAACAAAATTAAAATAGAAATATAAACTTTTGAACTGCGGGTTTCGTCTGGTCAGAGGAGAACTGGCCCCCCGACTGAGCCTGGTTTCTCCCAAGGTTTTTTTTTTCTCCATTCTGTCACAGAGGGAGTTTTGGTTCCTTGCCGCTGTCGCCTCTGGCTTGCTCAGTTGGGGACACTTACTTTCTAGCGATTATCGCCGATTTGATTGCACAGATACTATTTAAACTAAACTGAGCTAGACAATGACATCTCTGAATTCAATAATGAAATGCCTTTAACTGAAAATTGAGTGTTTAATCTTATCATTATACATTACTGACACTCTATCCTCCAATTTGATACTGTTAAGTGCTTTGACACAATCTGTATTGTAAAAGCGCTATATAAATAAAGGTGACTTGACTTGACTTGACTAATAAGCTTTGACTAGTTAAGTTTCCTGCCAACTACCATTAAAATCTAGGAACATGAATTTAATGGCTTGCATACTTCACTTCAATGTTGTGCATCGTAACCTAAAAACTTTCTAAAAAATCAACACTGGTGGTAAAATACAAAAAAATAATAATAAAGTTACACAGCCCACCTTGCGTGGGTCTGTACCACAACAACAAATGTACAACATAAAAAATAAAGTGCTTAACCGAATGTGTTTTGTGGGTCGGAACTGGGCCCCATTTATATTTCTTTATTAACTCCTCTGGATAAAGTTAATATGCTAATATGCACAATCATCTTTCAAACCACTCCATCTCTTAAGTTAAAATGTTTTTTTGGAAACCTGTACCTGACCTGATGATTTTATGTGGTGCTCAATACATTAAGTTACATGATAAAATATATCAACTGTGAAGAAAATGACTTCAACTCAATCTCGAAATCACATTTTTTATTGGGTAAAACAAAGTATTAAACAAAAATAGATAAAAACACTTGAATAGATCAGGATAAAAGGATATACCTAGGCCTGTGCAGACTCCTCATATATTGATATTCATTAACCATGTTGATATTTTCTGCACATGCCTTCAACGTCCAAAAAAAGTTACCTAGTCCGACGTTCAAATGTTGAACTGCATATTGACGTCCAAATGGGGTCTTGGTTAGACGTCCAAATAGCGGACCTAGTTTGCACGTCGTGCAGAATTGGTCTTGGACCGACGGACGCAATATAGACATAATCCGTCAGACGTCTAATGTTTAGAGGAATGCGCTTCCTATAAACATTCGTAACCATAGTAACATACAGTTACAGTTGAATAGTAATACAGACGAAAATAACCGCCATTTTTATCGTTCCGGTCAAATATTGCAGCGCAAATATTATTAACATCTTTAATATGTGAATGCTGGCAAATGACCATGGCATAAACGGGATATTTGCTCCGCTGCGCGTCGGGTGGTTCTTCTCCTCCACATCCTGCATTCAAATCGATTAATGCACAGCTAGCCATTGATTATCCCTTACATAATAAGCCTAAAACTATTCATAGACACACAGAAGTTTAACGTTTCATTAGTCATATTGGTCATCTCAGTATAAACCCAGAAAAGAAGATTGGCATTTTCATGTGGATTTTAAAATACATTTCATATATATTTTGTAATAGTATAGGCCTGATCTTTTACAAGTCCGTATGCCAACAAACAGGGCCACACATTACTATAACTTGTTTAGAAACAAAGCATAAAATGTTTATCACATGACTCTTGGGTGATCACCAGCAACCGACCCAAACTAGGAAACAGCTCCATCTAGTGTTTCATCCCTAAAACGTGACAAAAGAGAATTATTTCAGGCTCTATGAGTTTAAGGCATTTGCAGACTTTGAACATTCAAAAAACACAAGAGTCCAGTGCATGCAATCAAAAAGCTGATTTCATTAAACCAGGACGAGAAACCGACCTGACAGATGAAAGGCAGGCGCTCATGGCAGCAAGCATCCATCCATCCAAACCGGTTACAATAAAAGGCCACTCTAAAATGTGCAGTTTTATCACACAGCACAATGCCACAGATGTTGCAAGTTTTGAGGGAGCGTGCAATTGGCATGCTGACTGCAGGAATGTCCACCAGAGCTGTTGCCTGTGAATTGAAGGTTCATTTCTCTACCATAAGCCGTCTCCAAAGGCGTTTCAGAGAATTTGGCAGTACATCCAACCGGCCTCACAACCGCAGACCACGTGTAACCACACCAGCCCAGGACCTCCACATCCAGCATCTTCACCTCCAAGATCATCTGAGACCAGCTGCTGCAACAATCGGTTTGCATAACCAAAGAATTTCTGCACAAACTGTCAGAAACCGTCTCAGGGAAGCTCATCTGCATGCTCGTCGTCCTCATCGGGGTCTCAACCTGACTGCAGTTTTTCGTCGTAACCGACTTGAGTGGGCAAATGCTCACATTCGACGGCGTCTGGCACTTTGGAGAGGTGTTCTCTTCGTGGATGAATCCTGGTTTTCACTGTACAGGGCAGATGGCAGACAGCGTGTATGGCATCGTGTGGGTGAGCGGTTTGCTGATGTCAACATTGTGGATCGAGTGGCGGTGGGGTTATGGTATGGGCGAACAACGAACACAGGTGCATGTTATTGATGGCATTTTGAATGCACAGAGATACCGTGACGAGATTCTTGTTGTGCCATTCATCCACGACCATCACCTCATGTTGCAGCATGAGAATGCACAGCCCCATGTTGCAAGGATCTGTACACAATTCCTGGAAGCTGAAAACATCCCAGTTCTTGCATGGCCAGCATACTCACCGGACATGTCACCCATGGGGCATGTTTTGGATGCTCTGGATCGGCGTATACGACAGTGTGTTTCAGTTCCTGCCAATATCCAGCAACTTCGCACAGCCACTGAAGAGGAGTGGACCAACATTCCACAGACCACAATCAACAACCTGATCAACTCTAAGTGAAGGAGATGTGTTGCACTGCGTGAGGCAAATGGTGGTCACACCAGATACTGACTGGTTTTCATGATCCTAAGAAAGGTGAGAAATCAGCCCAGAACTACACGGGAGGAGCTGGTCAATGACCTGAAAAGAGCTGGGACCACCGTTTGCAAGGTTACTGTTGGTAATACACTAAGACGTCATGGTTTGAAATCATGCATGGCACGGAAGGTTCCCCTGCTTAAACCAGCACATGTCCAGGCCTGACTTAAGTTTGCCAATGACCATTTGGATGATCCAGAGGAGTCATGGGAGAAAGTCATGTGGTCAGATGAGACCAAAATAGAACTTTTTGGTCATAATTCCACTAAACGTGTTTGGAGGAAGAAGAGTGATGAGTACCATCCCAAGAACACCATCCCTACTGTGAAGCATGGGGGTGGTAGCATCATGCTTTGGGGGTGTTTTTCTGCACATGGGACAGGGCGACTGCACTGTATTAAGGAGAGGATGACCGGGGCCATGTATTGCGAGATTTTGGGGAACAACCTCCTTCCCTCAGTTAGAGCATTGAAGATGGGTCGAGGCTGGGTCTTCCAACATGACAATGACCCGAAGCACACAGCCAGGATAACCAAGGAGTGGCTCTGTAAGAAGCATATCAAGGTTCTGGCGTGGCCTAGCCAGTCTCCAGACCTAAACCCAATAGAGAATCTTTGGAGGGAGCTCAAACTCCGTGTCTCTCAGCGACAGGCCAGAAACCTGACTGATCTAGAGAAGATCTGTGTGGAGGAGTGGGCCAAAATCCCTCCTGCAGTGTGTGCAAACCTGGTGAAAAACTACAGGAAACGTTTGACCTCTGTAATTGCAAACAAAGGCTACTGTACCAAATATTAACATTGATTTTCTCAGGTGTTCAAATACTTATTTGCAGCTGTATCATACAAATAAATAGTTAAAATATAAATAGTTAGTTTTTTTTTTTAGATTATGTCTCTCACAGTGGACATGCACCTACGATGACAATTTCAGACCCCTCCATGATTTCTAAGTGGGAGAACTTGCAAAATAGCAGGGTGTTCAAATACTTATTTTCCTCACTGTATATGACGTTGCTGGGAAAACCCATTTTTTTAAGCGTGTAGGTCTAAGACGGACATAATTTCGCTTTTATTCATTGCTTGCATATTATTAAAATGAACTATTATGTGAAGAAATGCAGCAGTATTGAAGTATTATGTCAGGCAGTAGACCTTTATAATGAAGCACTATTCACTTACGTCCACAGATAACACCAGCATCTTTTTCATGGCTGCAGTTTTGTGGAACTGTTCTGCTTAATACACAGTTCTTCAGTGTAGATTCTGTTCCATTACAGCTCACTTTATACATCCATACACAGGCACGTGCACACATAGACATAAAAGGGGGCTTGAGCACCTGCCCTTTTTCGTCCTCGAAAGAAAGTGCCCTTTTTCTAGGGAGTTTTTTTTTAATAAATGAATATATATATATATATATATATATATATATATATATATATATATGTGTGTGTGCCTGTGTGTTTCTGTTTGCGCACAGAAACAAATAAAAAACAAATAAAAAATCAAAATATCAGGTCTGGTCAGGAAATTAGATTGTCGCGTGCCGATGCCTTTCTCCCCTCCAAGTCTCGGCGCAGGCGCGTGCAACACAGCAGTGTAGCACACATTATTGATCGGCACATGCAGGAGCGCATGCAGGATTTCTTCTGAGGGTACGCACAGTTTTTTTTTTTTGGGGATCGTATGTTATGGTAAAGTCATAATATTTCGCTTCGTTTTTTATAAAGCTAATTTATAAAAACGTTTGGAGCACTTTTTGTTCGTTAAATGTAAGATTTTTTTTGTTTTTGTTTTTGTTTTAAGTAAAGACCAAGCGGCCAGCGGCAGACAGTGGGCTGAACATAGCCTATGTTTGATCAATTTAGCCTTCTCAAATCATCACGACTTGCCTAAAATACAATCTATAGATATAAAACAAGCATATCACAATGTTAGTTTAAATGGTTGAACTATATAAATGTGCGCTAGGTGCATATCTAATCGTTTGTGTGAAGAGTGGAAGCTGAAGCGCACTTTGCAGGACATGGAGGCGCCAGAGCAGTCACTTGCGTTTTTTTCTTGATAGTGGAAACAACTTAAAATATGCTGTAATTTTTGCTTATAACGGTAACAGTAATACATCATTCGTAACTGTAAAGGGTCTACTTTTATTTGTGTGCATTCACAATATTAACAAAACGTTGTGCTTTTATTAAAATAAATAGGAAAACAGAGGATGCGCTTGTAGTCTCGTCTTGAATAGGAGCGCTTCACAATGATGAACCGAAAGAGTCACAAATATGATAAACATGTCTATAGAAAGCTTTAAATTACTACTTTAAAACGAAATAATTCAAATCGAAAACAAAAACTTTCATTATGTAATCCGTAAAGATGCATTTCTCTCTAAAGGCAAGTCCAATGAGGAGATGGCCAGTCATTTTTCATCACCGTCTAAAATATAAAAATAAGGAAAAGCCTAAAACAGGCCCGATTATATATATTTTTTCTGATTTTTATGTTGCTCTGCTCGGAATTCCTTAAGATTTAAAGGATTTTCTGCAACACAATTTTGTCTGATATGTGAATTATTTATTAGCCTATTTTTAATCCATGCAGCAAAAAAAGCTTTAAAAATTACTTTATTGCATTCCAGATGATTTTAAAGAACTTTTCACTATAAATTTTACGGGTAGCTTGAATGTGAAACATTGTAATGAATTCGTTGTATTCCCATTTGTAAAATAGGCTACAATTGTTGACCAGTCTGAATTGTTGTAGTCTAACCCGATGAAAGCGCATGTAGCACGATTTTCTCTTTCTATTTGACGCAATGTTTATAAGCAGAAACTGACTTTGGCATGCAAAAGACTGATACATTCATTATTAATGGCATGGCTGGTTCAGTCGACAGAAATACGGGACAAACGGGCCTATAATTTACTGCTGAAATGTTTGCTGGGCAAATCTCAGGTCAGTCTGAGCGCTCATGGTACTCACAGTGCGTACAGCCACACCTGCAGGCGCCACTGGGCACATGCACATCACAGACAAGCAGAGAACCGCAGACCGCAGAAGTGAAGCCCTCCCTCCCTCTCCAGTTGTGTTTGTCTTGGTGTGGAGGTGAGTGGTGATAAACAAAAGACTAAGCTACCTGTACCTCGAATTTACAGCTAATTATCCAAAAGGCAAATATAGTTAATTTGTTTTGCTAACATCCATGATACACGAGAGAGCTACCATGTAAATTAGCTGAAGTTTAGACCATTGCGCGTTCTTTTATTGCATGATTCAATTTATTAAGATGCATCTAGATTAAGAATGATCACAAAATTCAAGATATGGGGGCAGAAATGTATATATTTATGTAATTTCATATAGTTAATCAGTATCACGCGAAGACTGAAGTTTTGTTTTTCCACCAAAAAGCAACATGATTACAAATGTGATATTGATTTTATAAAGCAGTTCAATAAACAAGAATTTAATATTAACACACTTACGTTTTAGACACAATATTAACTGTTTTTGCTCTATTTCGCCAACAAATATAATTTAAATTTGCGTTTTGTTCCTGAATGAATCAACAGTTTAAATGATTCGGTTCAGTCGCAATGACTCACTTATTAACAGTGACTTGCTGCCACCTACTGGCAGTTTTAATTTCACATTTAAAGTAACTTTTCTTTTTTTTTTATAATTTCAAATATCAGTATTCGACGTTTTATGTTTAAAATATCAAAACAGTATTAATGCATTTGTAACTGCAGGTTAAATGCATTCATGTCCTGCATTAAACAGTGTGTAAATGCGTCTAAATGCCACTTCTAATGCAGCTTCTGTGTTTTCTCTGCAGTGCAAAGATTAATTTTGTCAATACTGATTTAATTTGCTTGGTAAAAGCTTAAATTACTTATTCTAATTGACTGATTCAATTGAAGAATTTGACTGAAAATATGATGCACACTCATGCAGGTAAAAATGCTTTATAAAGGTAAAAATGCCCATAAAAGGTAAAAAATCTATTTCAACTTATTGGAAAAGATTCATTTCTATCACTGCTGTCAACTGATCACCACAGAATATGCAGAATATCAAAAACTTTAGGAGTCAGCTGTAAAAAGTACAGTAGTCCTTAAGATATCTTTAACGTTTTGTTTAGAAAAAAAATTAAATAAATATGAGAAGTGCCCTTTTTTCCACTTGAACCCCTGCCCATCAAAATGTCTGTGCACGTCCCTGTTCATACTGGTCCTGATCCTCGTCCAAAATAAGCAGCACTCTTTACCTCTGTCACATTCCCACAGTCCACCTCTCTACACACCACTGCAGCATCTGATGCATCCCAGCCATCATCACACACTGTTCCCCATATTCCATTATGAAGAACCTCCACTCGTCCAGAACAAGAGTTAGTGCCATTCATCAGTCTGTAAGTTTTTCTAATTGTATTTAGTCATATTCTAATCAAATATTTATTTATATTTTATTATAACAAGATAAGTATGATCTGTATGTTAATACCTGCTAAATGTTTCTCTTCTTCGTCTGTCTGTTTGAAAAGTGCTGTGTACATGTGAAATGTACGTGTTTTTCTCGACTGCTTTCTCTTCATGTCATATAAGTTACAGGTTTATTTAAAATAGATATCATATTTGTTAAACGTGTGGTTTGCTGCATGAAAGATTGGATGTGTGCCTAATTTGTTTACCAGGAAAACATGAGATGATACAATGAGCCTTTGTTTGTGGAAGATTGTTACTTTGGAAAGTCATTCCAAAGAAACAATCTTCCACATGCCAATGGGCCAGGTTGTGTTCGGTCATGCTCGGAGCGGGTGCGAGTAGGACCCAGGGGGTTACACTATTGGCATGGGAGGCGGGCGCACTAACAAGGCGGCTAAAGACTGCAGCACATAGTGTCAGTCGCTAGTACACCTCTTGAGATCTGGGGAGTGAGTTTGGACTACAGTGTTGAGTTTTGTAACACTACTGTTGCAGCTAGCATTGCATTCAGAGGAAAAGACTGGACGATGGATCATCTTTAGCCGTTCTTGGCATATTTATTTTACTAGCTGCCGACACATCAGTCTCACGGTCGGACAGCCTTCAGTGTTATGATATTTTTTCTATCGCCTACGGCAACTCAATTGGGACAAACATAATGACGCAAATGCGTCCTCTAATAGCTTACACTTTAGTGCCCCCCTGTGGCATAAACATAATGCACAATACAGAACAGTACAGCATTACATTAATATACAACTGAAGACATAATGAACATTTAACATACAGTGTTGATTTCCGGTGTTTGTGATATCACAAAGCGGTCCATTAGATTATCATTAAAATAAATCCCGCCTAAAAAACTATTTAAACTCTTCGGGCACTGTTAGACCCCAGGAGAAGGCGATTAGTCACCAGAAGAGACGGACGGCAGCGCGTAATGCCGAGTTCACACTGCACGATTTTAGCCCGATTTTTCACTCGCCGACAGGTTTTGATAAATCGCTGACAAATGCCCGACATCGGAGGCAAATCGGAGCTCGTTCACGCGAGTGACAATCGCGCAGTGTGAATTATCACAGACGCGATCTGAGAGAATCGCCGACACGTCGCCGACGCCTGTGAGATATTTGGCATGCTAAATATCTGGAGCTGTCGGCGATTCACAATCACGCTGTGTGCAATGATTTCTGACTGAAAACTACATCACGATGACCTTCAGCCAATGAGAGACAAAGATACAGGGCAGAGGGAAGTTCAGTGAGGAGTTATAGACCATATCACTGATATGTACAATTATATCATACAGAAACAAGCACAAACGCTTGACCAGCCGCAACATCAGCATAACAGTTACTGCAAAATTATTATTTACCACTCTTTGCAGAACACAATCCCTGTTCCCTGCATCTCCCTCCTGCATAATCTGTTTTTGTAGCTGGAAATCAGGGCACAGACAATTTGCGGGCTATATTTTTTTTAATACTTCCAGTCTCGCTCGAGAACAACGGGCTGACGCACGCAGGTTCTCGCGTTATTTCCTTATCACTTCTCGCGTGTGTTTTGTTGTGAAATGTAGTTTGCGGATCAGACAGAGTTGTCGGCGATTCTTCCTATTGTGAAATCGTGCAATGTGAAAGCCCCTGTCGTCGATCCATCGTGCAATGTGAACACAGCAGCGACTGAATGCTTCCCCAGATAGTCACGCAGTGTGAAAACAACAGCGATCCGACGAGTTTGAAAATCGTGCAGTGTGAACTCGGCATAAGTGTTTTAATACTTGTTCTTAGTTCTGTTGTTTAAATTAATTACTTGCTGCTAGGAAAGAATAGTTCGTTTCCTACCTATTTCTATTCTGCTTTTTCGTTGTGGTTTATATTTTTGATTGCACTTACTGGTCATTATAATAACTGCCCCTTTAGCAGTTAATGCACTTAAGTGCAAAGTGTTAGTTTCGATTTGAGCCATTGCCCTGCGATTGGCTGGTGGTTGTGCTAATTAAAAGCTGCCACAGCTTTTTTTCACTCTAGACTGTGTATTTGTTTGAGGTCTGTGCGCCGACGCGGAAGCGTTCAGTCTCCTCGTGTAAAGACCTGCGACTTTTTCCTGCGCGACTTTAACCGAGCTACACACTTAAGTATCTTTTTTTCCTTCCTCACACACTCTGCTTTCCTATCCTCTTTCCTTCTACCTCTATCATGTGTCTCCAAAACATTCCGGTTCTCTCTCAGCCACGCTCTAACATCACTGGCAGACGGCAACGTAATCCTGCTAACCTACGCCCTATCTCTACATCTTCCACTACACCTCTGGCTTTCTCTGTGGGTCTCTGGAATTGTAAGTCAGCCGTCAACAAAGCTGACTTCATTTCTGCCTTTTCTTTAAAATCCACTCTCAGCATCTTGGGCTTGACTAAGACCTGGATTCGTCCAGAAGACTCAGCAACCCCAGCTGCTCTCTCTACTAATTTCTCTTTCTCTCACACTTTGCGTCAAGTTGGCCTGGGTGGGGGTACTGGCCTGCTCGTTTCAAACAATTTGAAATACTCAACCCGCTCTACCCTATGCAATTACAACTCATTTGAATGTCATGCCATTACTGTATCAGCTCCGATAAAACTCCAGATTGTGGTAATCTACCGTCCCCCTGGACAAATTCTAGCCACCTTCCTAGAGGAGCTGGACGGGTTGTTGTCCTCTTTCGTGGAGGATGGCACTCCACTCTTAGTCTTTGGTGATTTCAACATTCACCTAGACAAGCCTGGTTATCTGATGTTCTTCGTGAACATCGGACTAAACTCAGAGCGGCAGAGAGAAAATGGCGCAAATCAAACAATCCGTCGGACCTGAGTAGGTATCAGTCTTTGCTCTCATCTTTCTCTGCTGATGTCCACACTGCCAAATGCTCACATTTCCACAAGAAGATCAACAGCGCTCCAGACATGCGTAATCTCTTCAGAACATTTAATTCTCTCCTCTGTCCCCCTCCACCACCTCCCACCACTTCTATTACAGCTGATGACTTTGCAACTTTTTTTACAGACAAAACTAGATCGATCAGTGATCAGTTCTCACCTCCACACTCACAGGACCCCCAACCAACCACACATCCACTGCTAAAACTCCCATCTTCTCCTTCTGTCCCCTGACGGAGGCTGAAGTATCCAAACTTCTCCTCTCCAACCATCCTACAACATGTCCTCTTGACCCAATCCCCTCGCACCTTCTGCAAGCAATCTCTCCCACGCTCTTACCGGCACTCACACACATCATCAACACATCCCTCCTCACAGGCATCTTCCCCACTGCGTTCAAGCAGGCTCGGGTAACCCCACTGCTCGAAAAACCTACATTAAACACTTCTCTTATAGAAAACTATAGACCTGTCTCTCTCCTTCCATTCATTGCGAAAACACTTGAACGTGTTGTCTTCAACCAGGTCTCATTGTTTCTTTCACAGAACAACAAACTGGACGCTAAACAGTCAGGTTTCAGGAGTGGCCATTCAACTGAGACTGCGCTTCTCTCGGTCACTGAAGCCCTGCGAATTGCAAAAGCCCATTCCAAATCATCAGTCCTCATTCTGCTGGATCTATCTGCCGCGTTTGACACTGTCAATCATCAGATACTCCTCTCCACTCTCTCATCACTGGGCATCGCTAGAATTCCACTTCGCTGGTTTGAATCCTATCTCACTGGTAGGTCTTTCAGGGTGGCCTGGGGAGGGGAGGTTTCCAAAGCACATACACTGGTCACTGGGGTTCCTCAGGGATCGGTTCTTGGACCCCTCCTCTTCTCCACATACACTACATCACTGGGTCCCATCATACAGGCACATGGATTCTCCTACCACTGCTATGCTGATGACACACAGCTCTATCTCTCCTTTCAACCAGATGATCCAACGGTAGCTGCAAGGATCTCAGGTTGCCTGGCGGACATCTCGGCATGGATGAAAGAACATCACCTTCAGCTCAACCTGGCAAAGACTGAGCTTCTTGTCTTTCCCGCCGCTCCAACTCTACAGCATGACATCACGATTAAGTTAGGTTCATCAACAATTACCCCATCAACTTCGGTCGGAAATCTTGGTGTAATCTTTGATGACCAGCTGACCTTCAAAGACCACATTGCAAAGACTGCTCGATCTTGCAGGTTTGCACTACACAACATCAGAAAGATCAGGCCCTTTCTGACAGAGCATGCTGCACAACTTCTTGTCCAGGCCCTTGTCATTTCTAGGCTGGACTACTGCAATGCTTTTCTGGCTGGACTTCCATCAAACACAGTCAAACCTCTACAAATGATTCAGAATGCGGCGGCACGACTGGTCTTCAAGGAACCCAAAAGAGCCCATGTTACACCTCTCTTTATCTCATTGCATTGGCTACCAGTCGCAGCTCGCATCAAGTTCAAGACACTGATGCTTGCTTATAGAACAACCACAGGCTCAGCACCCGCCTACATGCACTCACTATTAAGAATCTACATCCCCTCCAGAAGTCTGAGATCTGCTAGTGAGCGACGCCTCGTGGTACCATCACAAAGAGGCTCAAAATCACTCTCCAGAACATTCTCGTTCACCATTCCTGGCTGGTGGAATGATCTTCCCACCCATATTCGGAGTGCTGGATCCCTGTCAATCTTCAAGCAACAGCTGAAAACTCATCTCTTTCGACACTACTTGACTCCTTATTTATTCCTTCCCTTGCTAGCTTGTACTTATTTAAACAATGCCTGAGACTTGGTGTTACAAGCACTTCGTTTGTCGGATTGCCTCTTCAAGATGAATCGCTTTATGTATTCCCCAAATTGTAAGTCGCTTTGGATAAAAGCGTCTGCAAAATGACTAAATGTAAATGTACTGAAATTCGAATGGTTGGCGGGAGAATGCTTGGTTGAGCACTGCACGTTTCAAAATCGAAACCCGGTGCAGGTGTTTTTATATCACTGTATTTATGAAGGAAACCAACTGTTTTCAGAAAATTTTGTATGTCATTTTCATTTTGTTCTCGCATATAATGTCTGATAAAGCAGTGTTTGTGAGCGGAGCTCTGCTTTGTGTACAGCGTTACCGGGGAAACCTTGCTCTCTACTCCAACAGCGCTTCCTGCTGGCAGATAATTAATTTGCATATATATGCGGCCTCAAATAGTGTAAGTCTGTGGGACTATGGTATAAAAAAATTCAACTGTATAACAGTTTCACTGCAATTCATGTTATAATGTTAGAATTAAAGAACAATTAACAATTAGGGTTTACTAACCCTAACCCTAACCCTAACCGTTGCACTTATCTGTACATAGTAAATGCAGTTATTTTTAAGCTGTTGTTGACATTCTATCTAAAACAAGATTTAGCCAAAAAAAACAACAACAATAACATTACCACTTTAATATGTCTTGCAATATCCGTGCGTGCAAAAGTTCTGCGCGATCCTCTTGTTTAATATTCTCGCTGTGTCTCATTTAGAAGGCTGCGTCCTCCGGAGGTCTCATTCGAAGGGTGCATACGTCATCGAGGCTGTCTCATTTCAGAAAAGCAAGTAGGACACTCTGAATGCGACCTTCGAATGCAACCTTCTTTCACAGGATTTCGGAGGATGCATCAGGTGTATCCTTCGTTGCTGCAGATAACCCTAAACAACCGTCGTTAATTTGAAAAATGCCGGCGCTGACAGAGTGGTGTTTACAATTTACCTTAAATATCCTCCTCCTTTTTTTCTATAACAGATGTATGTTGTACATACGCTGCAGCTCCTCAAACGTTGAACAAAATAAAACAAGTAATAAAGTAGTGTGAGAACGCAATGATACACTAAATGTGTTGGCATAGCAACATGATACTTCCTGTTTCCTTTTCCACCCTTCCTACGAAGGTCATCTCATTTAAATCTAGGTTGAGGACACTTCGTAGATGCATCCTATAGAGGATGCAACCTCTAGAGGATTCGACCTCTGGAGGGCGCAGCCTTCTAAATGAGACACCGCTTCAGGGTCTGAATTGATATGCAATATTGACGAACTTGCTGCTTTGGCAAGGGGCGGGGCAGTACAGAAACGCCATCTAAGCTGTTCGCCAATCACAACGCACTGTACAGCTAACCAATCACAACACATTTCGTTTTTTGGAAGGCAGGCCTTCATCAAACCCAGAACTAATCGAGCCGTTTGTGCCAGGCTGGGGAGAGAGGTGTTGTAATAATGTAAATTATGTGAAAAATAATGTGATTTTTGAACCACCAAGCATGAGACCATGTTCTAGTACACCCCCAAAACAAAATCAAGACTTTGTAAAAGAGCATAATAGGACCCCTTTAAGACTTGATAGTGTGGACATAAACATGACAGGGTGTACATAGCATTCATTTTGTAGTTAATATTGTTAAAAACTAAAACGAATGGGGTGTATGTATGTGTTTGAGGATGTAATTAGATTATTTATTATTATTATATTATTTTTAATAACCCTGATTAGGAAAGGGTCAAAGGGACATCATACCTTTCAGAAAATATAATTAGCATCTTAATTTTGCAATGAAAACTTCTACTTCCGGCTTCGCTACTGTTCGGACACTCCTGCTTATTGCTCTGCGCTTCGCTCCCTATTTATGCACTTTTCTCAGATTTCTCTAAGATTTTAACTTCAGCATATCAGCACAGTGCTCAAACAACACAGTTTTTAGAAAAAGACTCTTTGCCTCCCACTGCCACCAGTTTACATTCCGGAGACAGGAAAACACAGCTGCCTACATTCAAACAGACGGGAAAGAAAATGCCCCCTGTGGAATCTACTTGCTGCATGAACTGCCACAGACTTCTACAAAGGATTGCGGTTCTTGAAACAAAGTTACTTGCTGGACCTCCAAAACAGGTGGAACACACAGCAGATCGTCATCACGGACCCCCGCAGCATACAGCCGGTGAGTCCTATGAATCTAGTGAATCTCAACAGCTTATACAAAGTGTAGAAGAGCAAGCTGATCGACCGACTAATCGATGGCACAAACAGGGAGCGAGACCCAAAGGCACTCGAGACATCAGATTGTCATGAGTATCTCATATTGCTGCGGTAGCATCCTCTACCCCAGATACGGCTATGACAAGACTTGTAAACACTGACATTTTACAACCCCCTATACATCTTGAGAACCGATTTGAAGCATTAATGAATATGGGTGAGGAATCCTCAAATGTGACAAAACATGGATCGTGTCAGCCAGCAGCTAACATTGCTACTAACAGATGCTCAAGGTTGAGCAGACAGCGGCACCCAGCTCAGAGCGCAGCCGAGCCCAGGACTCTGATAGTGGGCGACTCTATTATCAGAAACATCAGTACTACAACTACATGCTGCTTTCCTCAAGCAACCGTCTCTGATGTGAACAAGGAACTTCGGAACATTCTGATGAAGCACAAGACTGCAAATCTAATCATCATCCATGTGGGGAAGAACGATATTTGGAAAGAGCAGTCAGAACTGCTTAAGAAGGATTTCAGTGAACTCTTTGAAACACTTCAAAGACTTGAAGTTCAGTCGTTCATCAGTGGACCACTCCCAGCAAGGGGAACTAACATGTTTTCAGGGCTGCTTGGGCTGAATACATGGCTACAAAGAACCTGCAGTACAAAAGGAGTCAACTTCATCGACAACTTCAATATTTTCTGGGGCCATAGACAACTGTTTAAACTGAACGGCTTCCACCCAAACAAACTTGGTGCGAGAGTGCTAAAGGACAATATCTATTTCTCCCTCCGTCATCCTTCAGTGGTGTGTGCCAATCCACTCGGCCTCAATGGCACACACACACCTGGACAGAATATGAGTGACCACAGGACTTCATGTCAGCCTCAGAGTCATCTTGTGGTTGACATATCCCACAAGGACACTGATAATACCACGCAGCCAAAACAAAGTTTCCTCATGGAAACTATCCCGGCTGAGCCCTGCCCAACGAGCTCTTCACAGACAGACTGTGACGTACTAAAACAGCTCCAAGACTCAGCACCCAAGGACAACTATCTGGAAAACAGCCAGGGAAGCCAGGACAACATTTCACAGCCACCGGAAACACCAGAGCCAGAGCCCCGCTCACCAGACACACTATCCCTCTCTCCAGAATCTCCACTTCTAAGCTTCTCACAGAAAATGGAGGAACTGGTGTATGCTGGGACCAAACTCTCCCACTCGTTCGCTGCAAGCCTCCAGATATCAACTAAAAAACGGCGGGCCCCACAACCACCAAAAACAGCAGGCCCAGCTCTCCCTCCTCCTCCTGTGAGAGCTCTCCGACCGCTGCCACAACGCCAGGGCCCAAACCCTCCTCCATCGGCTGTAGGTGAACCAAAAACAACTGATAACAGCTCTCAGTGATATGTGTCGGGTCCCCGCTATATTAGCAGCAACACTCACAAATGTTCACAGAACAAGCGGGAACCCAGTGTGCCCTTTGCTTTCTATATTTCTGTTTTATCGCGTGACAGAAAGTCTAAGGCCTTCTCAAGCCGTACGGCTGACCCATCTAATCTGCGGCCTTTAATGCACCAATCTAAGATTGCTGTAGAGACAAAATGTAATTCCATCAAGTTAGCATTTTTAAACATTCGCTCACTAAAAAATAAATCATTTCTGATCAATGATTTTATAACCACAAATAACCTGGATTTTATGTTTCTAAATGAAACATAGCTTGAAGACAGCTGCAGTGCAACAGTCCTCAATGAAACAGCACCTCCTAACTTTAACTTTACAAGTGTCTGCAGGGCTGTTAGGAGAGGTGGAGGTGTAGCTGCTCTATTTAAAGATGTTTATCAATGCAAGCAAGTGTCATTTGGTCAGTATTTGTCTTTTGAATACCTAGGTATTGTGCTGAAAGGAGCTCCACGCATTCTGTTTATCGTTATTTACAGGCCTCCAAAATACTCTCCAGCCTTTGTTGAAGAGTTCACAGAACTGTTATCAATGATTTCCTCAGAGTTTGACTGTTTTACTATTGCAGGGGATTTTAATATTCACATAGATAATGCAGAAATCAAAACTGCAAAAGAAATTATTACTGTTTTAAACACTTTTGATCTGATCCAGCATGTGCATGAACCCACACACAATCGTGGACACACTCTAGATTTACTCATCAGTAGAGGTCTAAACATTTTATCCATTGTTGTTAAGGATGTAGCACTATCTGATCACTTCTGTATTTTCTTTGATATATTGATCTCTGTTACCTCTGAATCTAGATCTGTCTCTGTCAGAAAGAGATGCATTAATGAGAACACTAGTGCGCTATTTATGAAGGCAATATCTTTAACACCAAGCATTTCTGCAGACTCTGTTGATCTTCTCCTGGATTCTTTTAACTCAAAAGTTAAGAATGTTATTGATGATATTGTTCTGAAAAGGGTCTGCAAGAAGAATGGCAGACAAAAATCACCATGGAGAAAATCAACAGCAGTTCAGAGTATGAAAAGACAATGCAGAAAAGCTGAGCGGATGTGGCGGAAGACAAAACTTGAAATTCACTATAGCATCTATAAAGACAGCCTTCATGCTTTCAATGTGGAACTAGCCACAACTAGACAGACCTTCTTCTCAAACCTTATAAACAGTAACTTAAACAACTCTCGCACTCTTTTTGCTACTGTGGAGAGACTGACAAACCCCCCCCAAGTCAGATTCCCAGTGAAATGCTCTCCGACAGTAAATGCAATGAGTTTGCTTCCTTCTTTTCTGAGAAGATCAATAATATCAGAAAGGAGATTGGCATATCTACTTTTGCAGAGGTCACACAGATTCGACCGCAATTTCAAAAAGAAGTGACTATGTCTGTTTTTGAAGCAATTGATTGCAAAATTTTGAAAGAAATAGTACAGCACCTTAAATCATCAACCTGCTATCTTGACACACTTCCCACATCTTTTTTCAAAAGTGTGCTTAACTGTTTAGAAGCAGATCTCTTAGAAGTGGTGAACGCTTCACTTCTTTCTGGGACGCAATCTTGATAACACAATGTTGAACAACTATAGACCAATATCAAATCTTCCGTTCATAGGTAAGATTATTGAAAAGGTAGTTTTTAATCAGCTGAACAACTACTTAAACTTAAACTTAAATGGATACCTGGACAATTTTCAATCTGGTTTCCGAGCACATCATAGCACAGAGACAGCACTCATTAAGATAATAAATGATATTCGCTTCAATTCTGATTCAGGCAAAATATCAGTTCTGGTACTACTAGATCTTAGTGCTGCGTTTGACACTGTTGGTCATAACATACTTCTAGAGAGACTGGAAAACTGGATCGGGCTTTCTGGGATGGTACTCAAATGGTTCAGGTCATACTTAGAAGGGAGAGGTTATTATGTGAGTATAGGAGAGCATAAGTCTAAGTGGACGTCCATGACATGCGGAGTCCCACAAGGCTCAATTCTTGCACCGCTCTTGTTTAGCCTGTATATGCTCCCACTAAGTCAAATAATGAGAAAGAAGCAAATTGCCTATAAATAGCTATGCTGATGATACGCAGATTTACCTAGCCTTATCTCCAAATGACTACAGCCCCATTGACTCCCTCTGCCAATGCATTGATGAAATAAACTGTTGGATGTCCCTGAACTTTCTTCAGTTAAACAAGGAGAAAACTGAAGTCATTGCATTTGGAAACAAAGATGAAGTTATCAAGGTGAATGCATACCTTGACTCTAGGGGTCAATCAACTAAAAACCAAGTCAAAAATCTTGTGGTGTTTCTGGAGACAGACCTTAGTTTTAGTAGTCATGTCAAAGCAGTAACTAAATCAGCATACTATCATCTCAAAAACATTGCAAGAATTAGATGTTTTGTTTCCAGTCAAGACTTGGAGAAACTGGTTCATGCCTTTATCACCAGCAGGGTGGATTATTGTAATGGCCTCCTCACCGGCCTTCCGAAGAAGACCATTAGACAGCTGCAGCTCATCCAGAACGCTGCTGCCGGGATTCTGACTAGAACCAGAAAATTTGAGCATAATACACCAGTCCTCAGGTCCTTACACTGGCTTCCAGTTACATTTAGGATTGATTTTAAAGTACTTTTACTCGTTTATAAATCTCTAAATGGCCTAGGACCTAAATACATTGGAGATATGCTCACTGAATATAAACCTAACAGACCACTCAGATCATTAGGATCGAGTCAGCTAGAAATACCAAGGGTTCACACAAAACAAGGGGAGTCTGCTTTTAGCTATTATGCTGCCCGCAGTTGGAACCAGCTTCCAGAAGAGATCAGATGTGCTAAAACATTAACCACTTTTAAATCCAGACTCAAAACTCATCTGTTTAGCTGTGCATTTGTTGAATGAGCACTGTGCTACGTCCGAACTGATTGCACTATGTATAATCACTTTCTGTTCTTAAATGTTTTAAATTCTTTTCAAATCAATTTTTAAATCACTTTGTTTTTATTGTTTATTGATTTATTATTATTTTTAATTTCTTATTATTTTTAATGACTATTTCACTTCCTTTTATGTAAAGCACTTTGAATTACCATTGTGTATGAAATGTGCTATATAAATAAACTTGCCTTGCCTTGCCTTGAAAACGTATTTAACAGTAATATATACATGTCCATGACAGGGTGGAGATATCTTATGGTTTATGCTTCAAATAATGGCCCATAATTATCTTTAAAAAAAATGTGTGGGAGCTCAGCTAATATGTTTCTATAGTAGCCTACTTGAGCACATTGTTAACTATCATTGTTTTTTAGATAAACAAGTATGTTAACTTAGCATGTTTCTTAAATATCTGCAAACATATTATAATTTATGCTTTAGTAGAGTCAAAATCTAACAAACAGCACCTTTAAAAGTGCCCAAAACTTTCAATTTCTCCCTTATCTTTAGATATAGTAAGCAAAAACATAGTAAATACTAATTAACAGTTGTGTCACAGCTACAGTGTGAGATCAGTTGTTCCTCTGTGACCTTTTATCAGGAGCTCACCTTTTCCAAAATCTTTTTTCTTTCATTGTTAAGGTCAGTTTTAGGATCAACATTAAATCCATGCTTTTTTTATTTCCTAGTTTCTGAAATTGCTAATGCTGATACTGTTCCAGTGTGCTTTTTGTGCGCCTAAAACACAGTGTATATAGGGAATTTTTCTAAGCTGTAATCTGTTTTTATTTATTTATTTTTTACATTAGTCAAGTCAAGCACATTTAAAGGCAATAGAGTTGCACCAAAGTGCTGTGCAAAGTTACATTATAGATCCAGCAGCAGTAATTATGTTTCTATTAATTATGGTTTCACATGAATGTTTTTATGCAGTGTTTTCTAATGCAAATTGATTTAACAAATTAAGTTCCTTTATAGATGCATTAAGGGAGTTTAGTTTATGCATGTTTTAAGTTATAAAATTGTTGACAAATCTTTACACACCACTCTCTACACACCACTGCAGCGTCTCCCAGTAATCATCACACACTGTTCCCCTCTGACCATTATGAATAACCTCCAGCTCCACTTGTCCAGAACAAGAGTTTTTACCATTCACCAACTTGACACTTACTATCCATACAAATAATATAAAGACAGAACTTTTTTTTCTTCCATATATTTGTGTACCTTACTATATCTTGTATTTGAAAAAGACCAATTGGCAATTTGAAAGAGCAAGACATTCTTAATTTTTATGATTTCTTCTATTTAGCTCCCCAGGGTCATTCCTTAAAATATGCAATATTAACTTTGTTCTTCAGTTCTATTTTGACTCACAGTTGCAGATGACTGCAGCATCTTCATGATGTCCACAGTTATGTGTTCCCCCATCCATGTGTGCTACAGTTTAGTGACGACTCCATACCAGTGCAGTTTACACATCCATCCATATTTGTCCTGATCCTTGTCCAAAATAAGCAGCACTTTTTGCCTCAATCACATTCCCACAGCCAATCTCTCTACACACCACTGCAGCGTCTGTTAGATCCCATGTTTCATGTTCCATTATAAAGAACTTTGACTCATCCAGAATAAAAGTCGCCATTTACCAGTCTGAAATCACTTCCATTAGTGATACAGCCTGTACATGTTAGAGAGTCACAGATGCAGACTAATTTTTCTATGAGCTCTTAATTCAGAAGATATTATTGTAAGTTTTGTGTCAGTGTCTATTCTTCTTACCCAGAAGCAGAAAGAGTTCTGTGGACCACAACATATTGGCTGTTAATATATTTCATAATATGTTAGATATTAAATATTCCTTGATTTATTTTCTCTAGAATTTTCACACAGCATTTTAACATCACATTTATGAAATGTACATTTTTAAAGCAAATTAATGTGGTTCTTAAATATCAGCAATCATGAATGAAAGCATGAAAGAAATAGAATATTTAAGCATCTTCAATAGTACTTAATATTATTATTAGAGACAAGCAATATTATTAAAAAGACAAACTTGACTTGAGAAATTGAATTGAGAATATCTAGCCAGATAGTTTGAAGTTTAAAAAAAGTTTGAAATTTTAAGTTTGAAGCTGTTTTATAGACTTGAAATTTGAAGCAGTTTTAAGTTTGAAATAGATAACATTTGAAACATAGTAAACCACAATGCATCATGCAAATGTGCATAAGAAAACATTAATGATATATACATAACACTTATGATATATGTTAATGTTTTTAAGGTAATGGCTAATGGTCATCTGTAACTTCTTCTAGGACTGAGGTAGTCTGCTTAAACAGTGGATGTGTGACAGTTATGTGGACTGTTTTTCTCTTGTTCATCCTTGACCAGCTACTATTCAGCCTGAACACCATCCACACTGTTTAATATAAATGTGAATTTACACAGGTGTGCAATTTTATCTGCCATGTAAATATCACTGACGTGCACATTTGATAAACAAAACATGTAGGACTTCAAACTTGTTTTGCTGGATTTTACTGTGTTGCACATACTCAAATTACTATTTCAACCTGAACAATATGCAAACATCCCATTCTAATTCTACAGAATGTAATTTGTTTACAGGGACATAACATGAGCTTATAAGAGATTACTGACAACCAGCTTATGTCCTTCTTATCAATGTTTGATCATAAATATCTGAGCTTTATGACTTGCTGTATGAATGTGTTGTTAATCTAACATACAGTATATAGATAATTTTCCATACTCGAAATGTGAAGGAACTGTTTTTATTGCATCTCATGGATGTAAGTTTAACTCTGAGATAAAAACAGTTTCTTCACATTTTGGCTATGGAAAATTCCAATTCAGTACTTTGTCTCATGCATAATAACCTCACTGGCATGATTTGGTTGGCCAGTGTGTCCATGTAAAGTCAAACAAATCTAGCGTTCGTGAATGTTGAGTTTTTGTTTCCGTGTAGTTTACATGTCTTTGCAAATTTGTAAAGGGAGTTTCATGAAACTGGCTCACTCAAAGTCATGCCATCAATATATTTTGATATTTGAATAGTGACAGATCTCCTCTTAACTGCTATATGAGTATTTGCTATATGAAAACATTTATGTATTTCACATTTGAGTGGATTTGCATTGAAATTGAATCATGTCATGAAAATGTATTCCTGTTTTTATTTATTACTATTCTTATTCCTTTTTTATTTATTCTTATTCCTTTAATTTTTTTAATTTTAATTTATTCCTGAAATCAATTCCTGGTTTTATGGCTATCAATTTAATCCAGCACTTTCTGAGCATTTTTATGGGTTTGCATTCTGAAAGATGGACTACTTGATAGCAAGAAATTTATTTCTGATGTTGATCATTGTCTCATTAAGGAAATCTGAGGGGAGGAGCCAAGACATCAGCTGATTTTACACTTAAATAAAATCACCTGGAAACCTCCTTAACATGATCTCATGCCGTCACAGAGACAAAGACGCTTCTGAAGAGACTGGCACATTAACAGGTTAAAGAAATCTAAACAATGTGAATCATTTTTGTTAGTTTGCAAACGTATTTTATTAGGTACTAACAAAATTGTAATTATTTCTGGTGTAGTTGATTTATTGCTAATCAAAGCTCTTGCGCTCTTTCCTCACTCTTTTTGTTAATTGTGTAATTTTCTGGTACTGAATTTTTACATTTACATTATGCATTTAGCAGACGCTTTTATCCAAAGCAACTTACATTGCATTCAAGTTACAGTTTTTACATTTTATCAGCTCTTGCTTTCCCTGGGAATCGAACCCATGATCTTGGCGTTGCTAGCGCCATGCTCTACTATTTGAGCTACAGGAAAGCTATGTAGTAATCAAAGCAGAGTAAAGTAAGGTTTCTGGTTGCAAAAAAATAAATGTGCAGCAGACATTTTGTGCCACATAATGCACAGAAAGACATTGAAGTTGCATTTTTTTTTTTTTTTTTTAAATCTGATTTCTGACTTAAAACAGTCAAATTAATAATTCTGTATTTCTTTTAGAGGACAATGTTAAATTCCTTCTGGCTCATTCTCATATTGGGTATGAAGAAGCATCTGCATATTTCTATATCATAAAGCTACTCTAAATATTTTTAAATGAATTAATGTTATTGAAGTATAAGAAGTGCATTATGGGCATCCATTGACGTTTTATAATTTATACAGATTTTGGAAATGGACCTCCAGTCGAAGCTTTTCTGAGGCTGATGAATGGTGTTGGCTTTTGTTCTGGACGAGTGGAGGTTCTCTATAATGGAATATGGGGAACAGTGTGTGATGATGGCTGGGATCTAACAGACGCTGCAGTGGTGTGTAGAGAGATTGGCTGTGGGAATGTGATCGAGGCAAAGAGTGTTGCTTATTTTGGACAAGGATCAGGACAAATATGGATGGATGTGTAAACTGTGCTGGCACTGAGTCCTCACTGATGAACTGCAGGACACCTGGATGGGGAACACATAACTGTGGACATCATGAAGATGCTGGAGTCATCTGCAACTGTGAGTCAAAACAATCATAGAGCTGAAGTATTGTTTTAACATTGCACATTTTCTTTTTATGGAATGTGCTAAATAGAAGAAATTATGAATTTAAAAAAAGTTTTGTTAAATGGTATGCCTTTTTATCAAATGAAAGAAATCGTAAGGTGCAGAAATATATTTAAGACAAAAACTTGTGTTTTTATATTATTTGTATTGATAGCAGCTGTCAGGTTGGTGAATGGCATCAACTCTTGTTCTGGACGAGTGGAGGTTCTTCATGACGGTCGGTGGGGAACAGTGTGTGATGATGGCTGGGATCTAACAGATGCTGCAGTGGTGTGTAGAGAGGTGGGCTGTGGGAATGTGATCGAGGCAAAGAGTGTTGCTTCTTTCAGCCAGGGATCAGGAACGATATGGATGGATGATGTACAATGTACTGGAAATGAATTTACCTTGAAAAACTGTTCATCAAATGGCTGGGGGATACACAACTGTAACCATCAACAAGATGCTGGGGTCACCTGCCAATGTGAGTCAAAAATATTCAGAGAATTTAAATATTGTTTTAAAATAAATGAAACCGAATTGACATTTTGTGTGGATAATAGCTGTCAGGTTGGTGAATGGAGACCACAAGTGTTCTGGACGAGCAGAGGTTCTCCGTGGCGGTTAACATGAACTAACAATGAGCAGTTCACTCTTAAAAATAAATATTCTTTATTGGCATTGATGGTTGCATGAAGGACCATTAATATTTATTGAATCTTTCCATTCCACAAAAGGTTCTTTAAAGCAGAAGAAAGTTCTTTGGGGAATCAAAATGGTTTTTCTATAGCATCACTGCCAATAATCCCCCCTTTTGAAACTTTTATTTTTAAGAGCGTTGTATTTCAACTAACTTTTTAATAATGTTGTATTTTTAATTAAAGATTAATAATGTATTGTTAACTAATATTTGTTAATGCATTAACTAATATTATATAATGGGATCTTATTGTGTCTGGTCTCCCTTTTAAACATCAAATGGGCACAGACGGGTCTTGAATAGAGAGCAGACCTTAACATGTAAAACTCTTTAAACAGATGTGAAGCTGGTCAGTGGTTCCAGTGAGTGTGATGGCAGAGTTCAGATTCGGTATAATAAGCAGTGGGGCGCAGTGTGTCACTCGGGCTGGGATCTAGCAGATGCTACAGTGTTGTGTCGAGAGCTGGATTGTGGAGACATTGCAGAGCCGAAGGCATATGTGGGAACTTCTGGGCAAATATGGGTGGATCAACTGGCCTGTACAGGAAATGAGTTGACAGTGCAGGACTGTCCTTTTACTGGATGGGGTGTGAGCAGTTGTTTGGATGGGCTTCATGCGGGAGTTTTTTGCCAAAGTAAGATCAACTTACATGTAAGCCTCAAATGATTTGACCCGTACTTAATTTTGCTGCTGAAATACTGGTTATTATTATTACTGGTTATTATTATTACTGGTTATTCTTGAAATTTGGTTAATATTTCTTGTTTAGGGTCATGAATGCATGCAAAGTTTCGAAACATATGTGTTTATTGGATGACCCTTATTGGTCTTCATGAATTTTGTCAAAAATTAACACTCTGAAAAACACTAAGTGGTCAGGTAACAAAACATAAATATAAAATGCATTTCCATTTCCATTGAGCATTTTTGTCAAATTGCACAGAAACTAAACTATGTGAGTCAATTTGACCCCTAACACAGACGCTGTACCCTATTTTTAAACAGGGGGGTTAAGAATTATGTCATTTACATACCAGTTTTCCTGACAAATGCAATGACAAGATGTCATTATAACAAATCATTCTTCTTTCTCAATGTCTTACTTCACAGAAACTCTGAGAAAAGTTGTGGTGAGGATTTTGGTGAAAGCCAAGACTGGTGTCAATTTCAATGATGCACAAATCAAGAATAACCTTTTGGAAAAGGTAAGGTTCATGTTAACTTTTATCAAACAATCTTTGCAATAAAAATAGTTAATTCAAAGTTTAAAACTTTTGATGAAGTGAAATGTCAAAAGGAGTGTTCAATAAATGTCCTCAATCTGGCTTGGGTGTTTTCTTACTAAAATTTTACAGATTAGGAATGTTGTTGGAAGTAAAGTGAATTGGATAACACAGCCTGATGAGCAGGTATTTCACAAACGGAGAACAGCCACTGGTTTGTAAACTGAGGTGTTGGACTCTTTTCAGAATACTGTATATGTAAATATTTATGTATTATTGATTTAAATTATAAACCTGCTATATTCACAGGTCTTTTTTGAATGACAGAAAAGGCAGAAAACAGACTGTAATCCTGTAATATACAGTGTGTGCGTGTATATACATGCATACAGTCATGGCCAAAAATATCGGCACCCTTGGTAAATATGATCAAAGAAGGCTGTGAAATGGATAATAATTAATTGGATAATAAGAATATAAAATGGGGGGAAATATCATTATGAAATGTTTTTGTCAAATACACGTTGGACAAAATTATTGGCACCCCTAGAAATTCTTATGAGTAAAATATGTCTGAAGTATATTCCCATTCCCATTCATATTCACAATTTTGAGCACTCCAGGGTGATTATGAACATGAAATTATCCAGCCATGGCTTCCTGTTTCACAGAAATGTAAATAGGAGGGAAAACAAAGTCCAAATTCCCTTAATCATCCATCACGATGAGAAAAAACAAATGGGTCATTCTACAGAAACGTCCACTTTTGGTGTGGCAAAATGTCTTAAATTTTTTTTTGTTTGTTTTTTACATTTAAACTTAGACCACATTATTAGATTACATTTTGACTTTATGAATACATATAAATGACAGCTTAATAGTTTTTTTTTAGCTTTTTTGTGCAATTATTTCAAGACCACGTATCATTTTGTGTCACTGGTGTTACCTTCTTTAGCAATATTAAAATATTTTATGAAATTATTTCAAAAAAAAAAAATTCAGCACATGTAGTCAGAGTTACAGAAAAATAATGAAAATGCAAGAAATGAGGAGATTGTTTTATTTATTTAGTGTGACAGACAAAAACCGTACAGTAGCACAGTAACACCAGTGACAGTAACACCAGTGACAATTTTCATGAAAAATGCATTTTACAAAATGTCTGCTGCAAGGTATCAAGCCACATGTTGTCAATCATGGTATACTCACTAAATTTAGTAGTTTAATCCATTTGTATTATAGTTTTTTTTACATTTCCCTAACAATAAATAGGTCACACCAGTGACATCAACTAAAAGCTTCATATGAAATCATGAGATAAATGAGAAAATTTCTCATAACTGAAAAGAAACCAGTGGACTAAACATGGGCCTTTTTTCATAGATGTTTAGAAAATAGGAAGGAGGAAGTCGAGCGATGTCATCAGTGTGATTTTTCAAATAAAAAACTTTTGTTAAGCGGTAACACCAGTGACACGACTTCAGAGGACCACTGTTTTCATTATATATTTTATAATATTTTTTTGGCATTTTGTTTTATTATGCCATTTATATCGTATATTTGATAGTTATGAATAGACTTTTGTATTTTAAATGGTAGAAAATCCTGTTTTTGACCTCAAAATAATGCACTTTCCCTCTGTACATGGCTGTGGGGACGAGCAGTTTTATGGTACTTGGAATTCTATATAATTAATAAAAAATAAAACAAATGCCACATTGATGGCTCAGGAAGGTGTAATTGTTCAAATAACATTGTTTCATTTTAAAATATAAAAAAGTTGTAACCCTAATGTGTATTTCAATTGTAATATTTCTTTAAAGTCTAGGGACAGAAAAGTGGACGTTTCTGTAGAATGACCCAAATATATTTCTGATGTGCAGCAAAAGATAATTGAGCTTCACAAATTAGTGAAGTGGCTTTAAGAAAAGAGCTAGAGCAGTGAATATTCCCGTTTCCACCATCAGGGCAATAATTAAGAATTTCCAATCAACATTTCAATATCGTCCTAATGCACGGTGAGGAGGAGAGTTTGAGTGGCTAAAGACTCTCCAAGGACCACAGCTGGAGAATTGCAGAAAATAGTTGAGTCTCGGGGTCAGAAAACCTTAAAAAAAAAATTGTCAAACAGCACTTACATCACCACATGTTGTTTGGGAGGGTTTCAAGAAAAATTCTCCTCGCTCATCCAAAAACATACTCCAGCATATTCAGTTATCAGACACGACTGGAACTTCAAATGGGACTGGCTTCTATGGTCAGATTAAACTAAAAAATTAGCTTTTTAGCAGCAAACACTCAAGATGGGTTTGGTGAACACGGGGATAAAAAGTACCCCATGTGTACAATGAAATATACTGCTGTATTTTTGATGTTGTGGGCCTATATTTCTGCTGGAGGTCCTGGACATCTTGTTTAGACACATGGCATCTTGGATTCTATCAAATACCAACAGATAAAAAATCAATAAGTGACTGATCTTCCAACTGTACAATAATCCAAACACAAACCTCAAAAACAACACAAAAATGGGTCACTGAGCACAAAACCAAGCTTTCACTATGGCCATTCCAGTCCTCTGACCTAAACCCTGCAGAAAATGAGTGGTGAACTGAAGAGAAGAAGCACCAACATGGAGCTGGGAGATGAGATTCTGGATGAAGGAATAGTCTCTGAGCTCTTGTCAGGTGTTCTCTAACCTCATCAGGCATTATAGGAGAAAATTTAGAGCTGTTAAACTGGCAAATGGAGGTTTCAAAACATATTGAATAAAAGGGTGCCGTTAATTGTGGCCAATGTGTATTAGATAAAAACGTTTATTTCATAATGATATTTCACCCATTTTAAATTCTTATTATACAATGAAAGGTTAGATTTTTGTTGATTTCTTTAAATAAAATATCAAAAGGATTAAGAATGCAGATTAATTTTCACAGCCGCCTTTGATCATATTTACCAAGGGTGCCGATATTTTTGGCCATGACTGTGTGTGTGTGTGTATATATATATATATATATATATATATATAAGAGGAAAAAAAGGAAGAACATTTAAATAAAATTAAGAATAATAAAAAATAAATGAAATAAAATAAAGTACATCAAGATCAATAGGTTTATGTAAAATGTGGGCAGTTATGTACTGTATATATTATTGTATAAGTGCAAAAGTATGCATTTACATATATAAGTATAATGACATTACACAAATCTTTCTGTTACTTCACTTTACAATACTGAATGTTGTATATATGGAAAATAAAGTTGATTATAATGTACTGGTGCACAGTCAGGAAGAGAGAAAGAGCAAGATGGTTTTTTGTTTGTTGAAAAAATTGATTCATCTGCTTTACTCAGGAAATATTTGTTTATGTATAGAAATGTAACACCATATAAATGAATACATAGTTAAGCAAATTATCTCACTTATTTTAAGAGATTGATGTATAAATATATTAAATATATTCAATTAAAAAGCAAATAAACCACAGTTTCAGAAAATCACAATTTTACATTTTTCTTTTTTTGTGTGTGTGTGTGTGTGTGTACTTAAAATGATTACAAACCTTCATATTTGTGGCCAAAACATGCATGCCTTCAGTTGATATTTTGTTTCTGCTGTTTACTTATTTTATATTTTGGGTGCCATGGATTTATTTCGTCACACACTGAACAGGAAAAGCAGGGACCATTGTTATACTTCTTTGTGTTTGATTATTTATTCAGAAAATGTTTTGCCTAAAACTTTGAAATGTTAGTTGTATATCACACTATATGTAAACACAGCAAACAGGACAAACAAACACATTTGCATATTCATTTTTAAAATGATTTTAAATATGAATGCATACAAATTTTAAATGCATACCATTATAAGTGTAAATGCTGTCACCCTCTGAATTTTTAGGTTAATTTGGTTGTAAAACGCAGTTGTCACTCCTATAAATAACTATAATCATCTTTAAATGATAATGTATATATTGTGTATTGATGATTTGGGAGGGAATTCCCCAGTGCTCTTTTCCCGGCAAGTGCGAGGAAGAGTTTGCTAATGAAACTGACACTGGCAGCTTCCAATGTAGACGACTGTGCGAACTCCATTAAGGACTGTAGCAAGCCAGGTGACGCCAGATGTGGTCTGAACACTAGACCACAAGATGCCGTTGCCGTGCATCTTTGCATTCCACAGCCCCGGGATGGACCACTGAGGATGTCTGAGCCCTGTAGGTGACACCGGCCATAGTGACCAGAGCCTACTCTGCAGCTGGTCAAGCTGGTTCCCCTCTCCATATGATGGTGGCCATCCAGGTCTTCTAGGCATCATGGATGAGTCTACTCAGATCATTCTGCTTTTAAGGGGCTGTGCAGCTCAACCTATCTGCTCTGTGCATTACGACCCAAGCAATCGATCGAGCATTGGCCAACCTGGCAGTTCTTGAGCACCATGTCTTTAGTAAATCCTGACAGTAGTTTTTTTTTTTAACACCAAAAGGGGGTTTTCACTGACGCAAGCTGTTAGTAAATCTGGGGTCCCATTAATCCAAATATAAAGCAGTAAACAAAGGGTTTATACATATTTCTCACAATCTGGAGGGATTCTTTTTCAAAACTTTCTGAAACTATTCACCATTAGATTGTGTCCTCCATCGTAGGGTAAAATTTCCCAAATTTTTCAGCTTCTCCCTTATCCGTGAAAATACTAAGCAAAATATACTAAATACCAGAGGTGGACAAAGTACACAATACCATTACTTGAGTGAAAGTACAGATACTGCTCGTCAAATATTACTCCATTACAAGTGAAAGCTGTAAAGACAGATTTTTACTTAAGTAAAAGTACAGAAGTACTTGCTTTTAAAAGTACTTAAGTACCAAAAGTAAATTTCCTTTTTTATGTCAATGCACTGTTTTACTGTTGTATGTAATGCTTGCAATACCTTACGCCTCTGAAGCAACTTACAATACATTACGCCTATTGAATACACTGACTAGCTTGTAGTCAATTTAACCTAGCACTTTCTGAGCATTTAATAGATTTGCATTCTGAAAGATGGACTTCTTAATAATAAGAGCTTTCTTTCTGACTTTAATCATTATCTTGTAAGGTCATCTGAGGTGAGGAGCCAAGACAGCAAATGATTCTACATCCAAATTAGTAAATAACTAAATAACTTGATCTTATGCCATCACTGAAAAACTGTAGGACACCTTGATGGGGAACGCATAACTGTGTGCATTCTGAAGATGTTGGAGTCATCTGTGGATGGATGAAAGCTGCGTGAATATTGCATATAATGAATAGAACCAAACTTTTCTAATCCCTTACTCTCTTTTTTTTTATTACCTTGGTGAATGCCACCAACTCTTTTTCTGGACAAGTTGAGGTTCTTCATGATGGTCAATGTGGAAGAGTGTGTGATGATGACTGGGATCTAACAGATACATTTACATTTAGACATTTACATTTAGTCATTTACTTTACTTTACTTTACTTTACTTTATTGGTTTATAGTAATGTGGACAACCTCTTTTAATGAAAAGAGCAGCTTTAGCCTCTACGGCTAATTTCCAGCTGTAGTCCCCAGCCAGTTGTTAATTGGCATACATCAATAAATACATTACAATTAAAACAAAACTTAAGCAAAAGCTTAGACAAACAAACAAAGTGGTACAAAATTGAAACAGACAAGCAAACACAACTTGCAAAGACATAAAAGCAGGTCAAGCAATAAACTAGAAAAATTGACACACAAAATAATCATGCAAAGGCCACATTAAAACACATATAGAACATAGCATTGAAACAGTCAGCAGAGATCAAGTAGCAGAAGCATGATCATGTCACATCTAGTGCACACATCACATCTAGCATATTAATGTGTGCAGGTGTAATTGTCGATTAGCCAATTTTTAAGGTGTGCAATAAAAGTTGAATACATATGTATGTTTTTAATTGTAATGGGCAATGAATTCCAGTTATGTATTGCAGTAAATGAAAATGATAATTGACCAAATGTACTTTTTCTGAGTGGGATTACTAGGTCGCCACGTGTGGTACTTCTGGTATTATGACTGCTGTTATTACGTTGGATTATGAATGAATTGAAAGGAGGCGGAGCGGTATTATGTAAAATTTTGTAAACCAGACAAATATTTTTATATTTGATTACATTTTCCCAGCTCAGCAGTTTATATTTTTTAAGGATTATACAATGGTGTAAACTATTAGGCTTCTGGTCCAAAATTTTAAGAGTTTTTTTATAAATAGTTGCTAGTGGCTTAAGTGATGAGCTGTTAGTTTGTCCCCAGCTTGTCAAACCATATGTTAGATGTGACATAATCATTGCATCCATAAATAATTTAGCAGCATGAAATGTAAGGGCACTTCTAATATATCTAAAATTAGCTAAACTAAACTTGACCCTATTGCAGACTTTCTTAATATGTGTTTTAAAAAAGAAATTAGAATCAATAATAACGCCCAGATATTTAAATTGTGGCACAATAGTAATGTTTTGACCCGAAATTGATATGTTTGACACACTATTACATTGTCTTTTTGTAAAAAACATTCCCACAGTTTTGTCTACATTTAATTGAAGACATGAACGATTTAGCCAATTGGTAATCTGGTCCATGGCTTTGGTCAATTTTATGGCAGCCAGATTTTTTGTCTTGGCATGCACATAAATTACAGTATCGTCCGCATACATTATTGTATTAATATCAGGGCAAACTGATGGCAAGTCATTAATATATAGACTAAACAAAAGCGGGCCAAGTATTGATCCTTGTGGCACCCCTGTGCATAAATTAAGAGCTAGTGAACGATGGGTGTTCACAGAAACAAATTGAGTTCTACCAGTTAAATATGACTCAAACCATTTAATTGCAGAGGGGGAAAGATTAAAAGTAGAGAGTTTGGCAATAAGGACCTGATGGTTGACTGTGTCAAATGCTTTATGGAGGTCTAAAAACACAGCGCCAACAACACCTCCCTTGTCCACCATTGCTCTAACAGTCTCTAAAAAGTAACAGTTAGCCGTTTCTGTGGAGTGATGGGCCCGGAAGCCAAACTGCATCGGATGAAGACGCTTTTATCCAAAGTGACTTTTGGGAAAATACAGAAAGCGATTCATCTTAAAGAGGCAAACAGACAGAGGAAGTCCTCTTAATACCAAGTCTCAGGCATTGTTCAAATAAGTACAAGCTAGCAAGGGAAGGATTAAATAAAGAGAAAAATGTTTCTTTTTTTTCTTTTTTCTTTTTGAAGTTTAGGATGAAATCAAGTAGTGTCGAAAGAGATGAGTTTTCAGCTGTTGCTTGAAGATTGACAGGGATCCAGCACTCCGGATAGGGGTGGGAAGATCATTCCACCAGCCAGAAATGGTGAACAAGAATGTTCTGCAGAGTGATTTTGAGCCTCTCTGTGATGGTACCACGAGGCATCGCTCACTAGCAGATCTCGATTTCTGGAGGGGATGTAGATTCGTAATAGTGAGTGGAAGTAGGCGGGTGCTGAGCCTGTGCTTATTCTGTATGCAAGCATCAATGTCTTTAACTTGTTTCGAGCTGCAACCGGTAGCCAGTGCAAGGAGATAAAGAGAGGTGTAACATGGGCTCTTTTGGGCTCGTTGAAGACCAGTCGTGCCACTGCATTCTGAATCATTTGTAGAGGTTTGATTGTACTTGATCGAAGTCCAGCCAGAAGAGCATTGCAGTAGTCCAGCCTAGAAATGACAAGGGCCTGGACAAGTAGTTGTGCAGCATGCTCTGTCAGAAAGGGCCTGATCTTTCTGATGTTGTGTAATGCAAACCTTCAAGATCGAGCAATGTGGTCTTTGAAGGTCAGCTGGTCATCAAAGATTACACCAAGATTTCTGACCGAAGTTGATGGGGTAATTGTAGAAGTACCTAGCTGGATGGTGAAACCATGCTGTAGAGTCGGAGTGGCAGGGAAGACAAGAAGCTCAGTCTTTGCCAGGTTGAGCTGTAGGTGATGTTCTTTCATCCATGCCTGAGATGCGTGCAGCTACCGTTAGATCATCCAGTTGAAAAGAGAGATAGAGCTGTGTGTCAACAGCGTAGCAATGGTAGGAGAAGCCATGTGCCTGTATGATGGGACCCAGTGATGTAGTGTATGTGGAGAAGAGGAAGGATCCAAGAACTGATTCCTGAGGAACCCGGTGACCAGTTGATGTGCTTTGGATACCTCCCCTCCCCACTGCAGTGGTTTGTTGTATTTTTTATAATACATCTGTAAAAAATGTATTGCTCATTGTATTTTATAGGTTTAATGAATTAACTAACATTAACTAATGGGCTCTTACTGTAAAGTGTTACCATCATATTCAAAATGTAGCTCAACTAGCAGAATTTTCATTTTTGGTTAACTATTCTTTGAAGTGAATAAAGTTTGGTTTAGCCAAAAACTAAACTCATAAAATGGCACTTCTGTTTCTGTAGATAGTATATAGACAATTGTATAATTTAATGTTTTTTTTTTAGTCAGTTGTAGTCAAATATATTTTACAGTTCGCTGTGATTAGTGTCCAAAGTAAACCATTTTCACAGTAACCCCTCTTATAATAGGGTAAACGTTCCTATTAAGCTCACCAAAATCTACATTGAGACATTTTTAGTGCACAAGATATTGGTTTCAGTACAAAAAAATTGTTAAAATAAAATATTAATCTCACACAAAAATATTTAATTTTAAATGACAAAATCATTTTGATTAAGATATACATCATTAAATGCAAAAAGTCTGGCTGTGCTTAATGGGTACATTTTTGTACCCTTTAAGCACACCCCTGTTCCCATTAAGCTCACTGTCAGAGAGTCACTGTCTCTGTCATCACCAGGAATCACGAGATCGCAATCACCTGCATTCTAATCACCAACACCTGCGCACCCTCATCAGCACTCCCATAAAGCACTCACACTCTCTGGCATTCATCGTCCGGTCTACGGTTCACACCCTGAACACAGACCAGGCTCCTCTTTTCCCGTAACTCTCTTGTGCTTCCTCCTCAGATCTCCCCTGTGACACTCCACCGTTACTCCAGCGAATACCTACGATTACTTCCATTGCTCCCCGGATACTCACTCCCAAGGACATTACTCTTTACCCCTTCCTGGACCCTCATCGACTCCCTCACCTCCTGTTTATTCATTCATTTAAATAAAGTCACATTGCACCTCTCACCCTTGGTTATCGGCTCAGTTTGTGACACTCACATCATGTTTTATTAAAAATTCTTGTTTATTTTAAACAACCTTTTTAAAGAATAATTGAAAAATATTTTATTTGAAGGTACAAAGTCAATCAAAAAAAAAAAGTCTGTAGATTTGAGCTGACATATCTAATAGAAAATCACGTAGTGTATGATGGTCACAGACCTGAATTTTTTAGCTTCAGAGTATGAATCCATCCAGTTAGAGAAGATCAAAATGTTTGATATTTTCAGGCAATTTTAGAACACATATTGATTTCATTTGTTACGCTCCTTCTAGCAACAATGTGCACATTTCTGTGTGAGTTTTTTTGTGATTGGAAGGAATTTAAAGTCTGGTAGTGTATGATGCCCAATTTTCCTTTGTGATTATTTACGAAGTCTGGGAAAAGTAGGGGCAGTCGTGGCACACAGGTTTAGACATTAATGGCTGTGTGTTGAGTTATTTTGAGGGGACAGCAAATTTACACTGTTATACAAGCTGTACACTCACTACTTTACATTGTAACAAAGTGTCATTTCTTCAGTGTTGTCACATGAAAAGATATAATAAAATATTTACAAAAATGTGAGGGGTATACTCACTTCTGTGAGATACTGTATATAAACATAGCTAGCTATAAAATATGTAATTAAATAAATAAAATATATGATTTCTGTGTTAATACCTACTAAACGATTCTCCTCTTTATCTCAGATTTACAACCCGAATTCCGGAAATGTTGGGACGTTTTTTAAATTTGAATAAAATGAAAACTAAATGACTTTCAAATCACATGGGCCAATATTTTATTCACAATAGAACAGAGGAAATGATGAACGGAGAAATTTTACACTTTTATCCACTAAATGAACTCATCTCAAATTTGATGCCTGTAATAGGTCTCAAAAAAGTTGGCACAGGGGCAACAAAGGGCTTAAAAAGCAAGAAATTTTGAAAAGATTTAGCTGGGAGAACATCTAGCAACTAATTAAGTTAATTGACATCAGGTCTGTAACATGATTACCTATAAAAGGGATGTCTTAGAGAGGCAGGGTCTCTCAGAAGTAAAGATGGACAAAGGCTCTCCAGTCTGTGAAAGAGTGCGTAAAAAGATTGTGGAATATTTTAAAAACAACGTTGCTCAATGTCAAATTGCAAAGGCTTTGCAAATCTCATCATCTATAGTGCATAACATTATCAAAAGATTCAGAGAAACTGGAGAAATCTCTGTGCGTAAGGGACAAGGCCGAAGAAATTTGTTGGATGCCCGTGGTCTTCGGGCCTCAGACGACACTGCATCACTCATCTGCATGATTCTGTCATTGACATTAATAAATGGGCCCAGGAATACTTCCAGAAACCACTGTCCGTAAACACAATCCGCCTTGCCATCTGCAGATGCCAACTAAAGCTAATGCTAAAATGTCCTGTGGGCCAAGGCTCATTTAAAATGGACTGTTTCAAAGTGGAAATGTGTTCTATGGTCAGATGAGTCCAAATTTGACATTCTTGTTGGAAATCACGGACGCCGTGTCCTCCGGGCTAAAGAGGAGGGAGACCTTCCAGCTTGTTATCAGCATTCAGTTAAAAAACCAGGGCGGAGCCGGCAGAGCAGGGGGCCAGGACAGAACCAGCCAAACAGGTGGGGCTGAGGACCACCACAGGAGAGCAGTAGACCACCATGGTGGAGCAGTCGGAGCACAAGATCACCACGGCGGAGCTGACGGAGCAGAAGACCACCACTGCGGAGCAGACGGAGCAATAATAAACAATACTTGCAATCAAACTCGCAAACATTACAATCTGAGTGGGTGTTATATAGCGTGTGTGTGATTGGTTACAGCTGTGTATAATCAATGCAATGGATGATGGGAAATGCAGTCCAAGGTGACATGAAACAATCTGTATAGTGTGAGAGTCAATATAATGGAAGGGTGACCACTGATGGCAATCGGACGGAAGTCCACAGACTGGATTCGTGACATTTGTAGCCTGCATGTTTAATTTGTTAACCAGGAAAACATGAAATTAAATAACGAGTCTATTTGTCTGTAGCTGGGTTTCCATCACTTGTTTCTCATGCGATACTTCAAAATGCGCATTAAAACAGGGTGATTGAAACCCAGCTACAGACAAATACGCCAAATTTAGAATAAAAATCCCATAATTTGCAAAAATGTTTTTACGCTCGCATTTATTGTGTTTCATCTGAGATGCAAGTAATTTTTCATATATGAAAATGTATATATTCAGTAGCTTATCCAAGTTTTCTATAGGCTATTTAGTGCCAGTTTACCAGGAAGTGACGATTTTATTCTCTTTGACTCGTTGGATGGAAATGGTGCTTGTTCGCAAATGTTTTATGCGATATTCCAATTTTGCGTACAAGTTAAATTCGCAACTTTGGATGGAAACCCGGCTTATGGAAGCTTGTTATGTGTGGAAGTTTAAGGTGCAGTTCTTAATCAATGAGGCAACCACTACAGATTAACCAGGCAGGACAATAAATCACTCGGTCCATGTACACAATAAACTTATTTACTGTTCCCATTTGAATCATACAGTACATCAGTATGAGTGTGGTTTTTCAAAAATGTACACACAAAGTATGAACAAATATCCGATAGAAATTATACCAGAATAGCACAGAGATCAATACAAAACTGACAGTTCTTCTGCCTTAAACCGATTAAATTACAGAAATAAAGGTCATATGATTCAAAGATAGGGTCTAAATATAAATGTGACAAATTAAAGTGTCCAATAGGTGGCATCAGCATCATTAAAATTAAGCCTTTTGTACAGCCACCTTTAAATATGTTTAACACATTTGTAAATGAAGAAAGACCTATTAGTCTTTGTTGGTGTCATCAGGTAGGGCAGGCAGTCTGATTAGCTGAGCCACAGGCCATCAATCTTGGAGGATAGATATACAGGATAGAACAGGATTTTTAATTTCTGTTATTCAGAATCTAAATGTCACAGTTCTCTCCGTCACTCGTGGCCCACGTAGATGGTAGGTCATCCTGACCCCTTAGCCTGGCCTTGTGACCCTATGGAAAGCATACACTCAGCATGTGTTCACACCTTTTACTCTTTCTACCTATAAAACGAATACATGCACTTCTTCAATCTATATGAATATAGATGGCTCTACTTCTTAAGTCAATCATCAAACAATCTGGGAGGTTAAATACTGATCAATAACATGATTAATAATCACACAAGAAATATTAATAAAATAATTAATATCAGAAGGAAGAATATGAAGCTTTAGTAAGGCATTTGTACAATATCCCTGAGAGTTTTTCACATCTGCATCCTAACTTCGAAGGGGCCAAAACAGTCAATACCTGTTGAATAGAATAGTCTAAGGTTAGGAATCATCATATAGGAATTTCTGGTTTCCTTCGCCACCGTTTGCATTCATAGCAGCTTTGTTGGTTTTTTTCACTGCTTCTCTGCCTCTTATGATCCAATATTTCCATCTCAGTTCTGCGAACACACACTCAGGTCTGGAAGTAACGGGAGACTGTTGTAATGCTGAATCAGAAACTTTGTAAGAGGGTGAGCAGAATCTAAGACAATAGTTGAAGTGAGTTTGAGTCCAAGTGATCACATCTGTGGAGGCGTCCACCTACCCTGATCAATTTGGCTTTGTGGTCATTCTCTGGAGCTAGAGTGAGAAGAGGACTAAAGTTAGATACAGGTTTCCCTAATCAGAGTTGGGCTGTTTCTCTTGGAAGCTTTCAATTTGAGCATGTCTCAGAAGTTCCTGTTCAGCTCATGAATAGTCATCAGCAGAGAGTTTACTTTTGTCCACCACCACAAGAAGTGGTATAGCAGTATCAGCTCTTGAAGTGAGTAATGAGTATGTGAGTAATATCTGGGATATCAGTGTGACTAGAGGATATCGCTCCACAGAAAGTAGAACTGCAACATTCTTGGATGCCATCGCATACAACATCAAGTGGCTTTTTGGGCCAGTTACTAACCGGATGAGTTAAGAACTGTGGACCTTGATTGACAGTTCACTCTGCCAGGTTAATCAGGCCTGAACCTTTGGGCAGATCTGGGTCGTCCCATTCCCACTTCTTGTGCCATAAATGTTGGGTAATGATTTTGTGT
Source organism: Onychostoma macrolepis (assembly GCF_012432095.1). Taxonomy (NCBI): domain Eukaryota; kingdom Metazoa; phylum Chordata; class Actinopteri; order Cypriniformes; family Cyprinidae; genus Onychostoma; species Onychostoma macrolepis. Next base: position 31,441,242 of record NC_081158.1, read on the forward strand.
CTTGCTGTGAATGTAATCAAGAAGCCTGACAGATTCTCTTGTTTGTGTCTGTAACCGAGAACATCTGAAGAGCACTGCTAACGTAGGCCCAGAGTCATCACTTGTGGGTCTGTTCCACTTTAAATGAACCAAATGTGAATGTTTGCTGATTTCAGCTCATCAGGGAAATGACCAATGACTGATGGAGTGTTAGTGGCCCACTGCCTCAATTCAAAGCCACCTTCTGATGGGAGCTTCTGCATCTTAATTACAAGGGTTTGTGTTTCATCAGCAGATGGGAAGCTTTGCAGCCAGTTGTCCATGTAAAAGTGATGCTCTACTGAGGAATGTACATGATCTTCAGGCTTACTGTGATCACATGTGTTTCTGCAAAGCAAATGTTTCACACCAGGGGCTGCAAACTGTCCCAAAAGGTGATACCTGCCACTCATAGGCAGTGGGGATTCTTCCTTGGTCTAAGTTTCTCCATATGAAAAGAAGAAAGGCTTTGTCCTCCTGCAGCCGACCCACCTGGTGGAGTATTCCTTTTATAACACTGCTAATAGTGACCGGATGTTCTCTGAAGTGCTGAGGCTTGTTCCTTTATGCTTAAATGAGCAGTTCTGTGTTTGTCATTGTGCTGAACAATGTGGTGTGGAACAAAGCACAATGAATCTCCTCTGGTCTCAGCATTGAGATATAACCTGCATTTTCATAAACTCTGTGGCTGTGATTATATGTGGGTAATCCAAGCCAATAAGTAAATGTGGTTCAGCCTGCTGCAGTGGGGGAATAGGCAAACCTTGCAGGTGTCTGTATTTCTTTTGCAGCAACAGGGTATGTGTTCTTTGTGTGGCTCAGTTCTTTGGCTATGAAAGCTTTTTTAGTGTTGAAAGGTTGGATGAAGGGGAAGATCAAGTCGTCATGTGTTCTTTGAACCACTGTCCAGTATGGCATATGTGTCAAGTTCTTTCTCACTATTTCTCAGGATTGCTCGGCTGACCTTCATAAGCACTTTACTGCTTGCAGTTGGCCTATCCAGATAAAAAGTCTCCACTTCTGAGTTCACCAGAAAACTGTTTTATGCTGAAGCTTAATTTAAGCCATGAGGCAGTTCGGCGAGAAGACGTGAAGTATGCGACACATTTTTCAGTTCTGTCCGTCATTTCGCTCCACATTGGTCCAGCATTCCAACTAATGCACGCAGTTTTAGGGCAAATAGTCTGAAAGATTTAAAGGTGGGGTAAGCGATTTCTGGAAGCCATTGTTGATATTTGAAATCACCAAAACAAACACGCCCCTACCCCAAAAGGGTCTCGCCCTTATTTTGATAGCTTCACCCCACACATAAGTAGCCTACGCAACCCAGGCAATGATTGTGAAACAAAGCAACAAAGTGACTGTGAAGCAAAGCCAAACTAATGTTACACCATGTCTACACCGGACGTGAGTGTCGTGAAAAAATACTATAGAAGTGATTATAATTAGTGATGCTGTCTACACTGGATGCTGCGCAGCGCAACAAATCTCTGACAGAAAACTGCTGCTGCATTCTATTTATGACGTACTGACACAAATTTCAAATGATTTTCAACGGTCGCTTTATCGCGTCCAATGTAGGCAGACTTTAGCTGTTGCGGCGCACCGCATCCGGTGTAGACACGGTGTTACTAACCTATCAAGAAGAACCAAAGCAACCTCAGCGTCCGATCGCAGGCCTTCCGCTCCTTGAGTTCTCTCCAGCGCTGGAAAGCTGATCCGATATTTACACGGGTCCTACTTCTTGCCTTATCATTCCGCAGACGTTTTCATCTTTTGTTTTTTTATCCACCATCTCTATGTTTATGTCGCTCGGCTGTTCACTGAATGCTCTCTCCTCCACATCATGAGTAGACACGCCCCTTACTGCTGATTGGCTACAAGTTTGTTTTGGGACTCGGCCCCAACTCAGCATTTTTGAAAAATTACATACCCCACCTTTAATGTCACCACCCTTGATTTTTGGGCCATCCGTCAATTCTGCAATTCAGTTGATGTGGTTGACCATAAAGTGCAGTTAGAGACCTCATAGTGTTGGTATTTGGGTACCTGCTGTTGACATACGAGTCTGCAATGAGCAAGGCATTCTCTTGTTTCAGATGATCAACCAGTATGTGGAATTGGAAACATTCTATAGCCTCAGCAGCAAATTCTCCAGTGCAATTTTGAGTTGTGCAAACTCTCTAGGATCCTCACTACAGAAATTAGGAATAGTGGAGATCGGATATTGGTTGGAGGGTTCGACATAAGGATTGTGTTTACTTACATTCATTTGTAGATTTACTTCAGAAATGAACAGGGAAAGCATGCACCATTGTAAAACTTGCTTATTTATTCAGAAAATGTTTTTCCTAAAGCTTTGAAATATCAGTTGTATATTTGACTATATACAGTATAAACACAGCAAACAGGACAAACAGGTTCATGTTGCACATTCATGTTTTATTTTTTGTAAGAGACTCAATTCAAATGCATATAAATATAAATGTTGTCACTCCTATGAATAAATATATTCACCTTTAAATGATAATGTATATATTGTGTACTGAAATCAATCACTTTATACAATTAATGGTAGGATCAGATTTACTTGTAGTCAAACATGAAAGCTATGTGTAATGATGGTCCACTGAACGGCAAGTTGTAGTTGAATCTAAATGCAGATTTATTATACAGAGTGAAATCCAAAAATCCAAACAAAACACACAGACTTTACTTGACTAGACTTGACTACAGACATGAAACAACTCACCAAACAGAGGTTAATAAGTTCAATACACAACAAGAAACAAAGGCTACATGAGGGCTACCTATAACAAACAATAAGGGTCACATGACATAAACCAACCAATGAGAAACAAGACACATGACTTGGACAACCAATCAGAACATTACACAATGAACAAAGGAACCAATAGCAGGAATATAAGAGGGCAAAGGAACCACATGACTAGACAGGAACCATGAATAAACCCCAAAATAAAAGAAATAAAAACATGAACATGAAACAAACCCCAAAACCAGGCGTGACCCAATGGGTAGCACTTTATTTTACAATACGTGTACTTCCCTGGTGGTACATACATGGTAAATATCTTGTACCTACAGGCAAATGAGTGGTAACACAAAGTACTTACCTGAAGTGTATGTACATAGTAACAAATAAGAAACATGGCTGTACAGTCGCATGTGCATGGTAATTAGTTTGTACATATAGACAAGTGTGGGTAAGAACGGTCACTTACAAGTAGTGCCCCATACATGGTAACTAATTAGATACTTTACTGTACTTACTAATGTGTATACATGGTAAATATGTAATACTTACGGACAAGTGGGTACAAACAGGCAGGTCCTTACAGTATCCATATATGGTAACTAATAAGACACGTTACTGTGCATACTAATGATGTACATGGTAAATATGTAGAACCTACAGAAAAATGTGCTATTATGTGGTAACAAACAAGACACATACTGTACTTGTTATACACATGGTAAATATGTAGTACTTACAAACAAGTGTCTGTTAATGTTAAATTGCTGTACACAACAGTGCTTACAAAGTTTGAAGAATTGGTAATTCCTGTGTAATGTTTATGTAAAATGGTTACATAAATGGTAAAACTTGAGTACCGCATAACTTGACTGTAAAATAAAGTGCACCATTTTACATAAACATTACACAGGAATTACCAATTCTTCAAACTTTGTAAGCACTGTTGTGTACAGCAATATAACATTAACACACACTTGTTTGTAAGTACTACATATTTACCACGTGTATACCAATTTCAGTATGTGTCTTGTTTGTTACCACATAATAGCACATTTTTCCGTAGGTGCTACACATTTACCATGTACATCATTAGTGTACAGTAATGTGTCTTATTAGTTACCATATACAGATACTGTAAGGACCTACCTGTTTGTACCCACTTGTCCGTAAGTATTACATATTTACCATGTATACACATTAGTAAGTACAGTAAAGTATCTAATTAGTTACCATGTACAGGCACTACCTGTATGTGACCGTTCTTACTCACACTTGTCTGTATGTACAAACTAATTACCTTGCATGTGCGACTGTTAAGTACAGCCGTGTTTCTTATTTGTTACCATGTACATACACCTCAGGTAAGTACTTGTGTTACCACTCATTTGCCGGTAGGTACAAGAAATTTACCATGTATGTACCAGGGAAGTACACGTACTGTAAAATAAAGTGCTACCTATATGGTAGCAAACAAAGGGTTTATATGTTTTTCTTACCGGTGGTGGTTGAGGAGAGACCCCCTATATGATTGTAAAGCACTTTTGGTGTATAGCAATACACAATAAAGCGCTATATACAGTAAATGCTTCATTCATTCATTCATTCATTCATGTTTTTCTTACAATATAGAGGATTTTTATTCTTTTTGCTAAATTCCTGAAACACTTCTCCATTAGACTGTGTCCTCCATCGCAGGGTTCCAGAATCTTTTAATTTCTCCCTTATCTGTGAAAATAATAAGTAAAAATATACCAAATACAAAATAACAGCTACAGTGTGAGATCAGTTGTTGTTCTCTGTGACCTTTTATCACGCGCTCACCTTTTCCAAAATCTCCATCTTTTTTCTTTTGTTATTTAGGTCAGTTTTTGGATCAACATTAAATTGAAGCCTCATGATTGTTTTTTTCCTGATTTCTGAAAAAAAAAAAAAAAAACCTTAACCTTAACATGACAATAACAAACACAGTGTTGGAATGAAGGACCTATTTAACAGTATAATGGGGAGTTTTCCTAAGCTGTAATCTATGTTTGTATATTAAATTACAGATACAGCAGCAGTGGTTATGTTTGTATTAATTATGGATTCATGAAACATGGAAGCAAATCTTTTGACTTACGTTTACAGATGACTCCAGCATCGTGTTGATGGCTACAGTCGTGTATTCCCCATCCATTTGATGAACAGATTTTCAGTTTGGATTCATTTCCAGCACATTGTACATCATCCAGCCATATTTGTCCTGATCCTTGTCCAAAAAATGCTTCACTCTTTGCCTCGATCACATCCCCACAGCCCACCTCTCTACACACCACTGCAGCATCTGTTAGATCCCAGCCATCATCACACACTGTTCCCCATGTTTCATTATAGAGAACCTCCACTCGTCCAGAACAAGAGTCATTGCCATTCACCAACCTGACAGCTATTACCCACACAAATAACAGAAAGACACAAGTTGTAGTTGTATGTTTATATGTAATATATTTGTATACCTTGTTATATCTTGTAATTGAAAAAGGCCAATGATATATGGCATTTGAAAGATTTTCTTAATATTTCTTCTGTTTAACTCTGGAGTCATTCCTTAAAAATAAAATGTGGAATATTGAATTTGTCAATTGACCCACAGCTGCAGATGACTCCAGCATCTTCAAAATGTCTACAGTCATTTATTCCACTTGTCCTACAGTTCATCAGTGAGGACTCCGTGCCAGCGCAATTTACATCATCCATCCATATTGGTCCTGATCCTTGTCCAAAATAAGCTTCACTCTTTGCTTCAATCACATTCCCACAGCCAATCTCTCTACACACCACTGCAGCGTCTGTTAGATCCCAGTCATCATCACACACTGTTCCCCACTGACCGCCACGGAGAACCTCTGCTCGTCCAGAACACTTGTTGTCTCCATTCACCAACCTGACATCTATTATCCACACAAAATGCCAATTCTATTTATTTTAAAACAATATTTAAAATATATCTGAATATTTTTGACTCACATTGGCAGATGACGCCAGCATCTTGTTGATGGTTACAGTTGTGTATCCCCCAGCCATTTGATGAACAGCTTTTCAAGGTAAATTCATTTCCAGTACATTGTACATCATCCATCCATATCGTTCCTGATCCCTGGCTGAAAGAAGCAGCACTCTTTGCTTCAATCACATCCCCACAGCCCACCTCTCTACACACCACTGCAGCATCTGTTAGATCCCAGCCATCATCACACACTGTTCCCCATGTTCCATTATAGAGAACCTCCACTCGTCCAGAACAAGAGTTGATGCCATTCACCAACCTGACAGCTGTTATCAATACAAATAATATAAAAACACAAGTTTTTGTCTTAAATATATTCATGCACCTTACGATCTCTTTCATTTGATAAAAAGGCATACCATTTAACAAAACTTTTTTTTAAATTGATAATTTCTTCTATTTAGCACATTCCATAAAAAGAAAATGTGCAATGTTAAAACAATACTTCAGCTCTATGATTGTTTTGACTCACAGTTGCAGATGACTCCAGCATCTTCATGATGTCCACAGTTATGTGTTCCCCATCCAGGTGTCCTGCAGTTCATCAGTGAGGACTCAGTGCCAGCACAGTTTATATCATCCATCCATATTTGTCCTGATCCTTGTCCAAAATAAGCTTCACTCTTTGCCTCGATCACATTCCCACAGCCAATCTCTCTACACACCACTGCAGCGTCTGTTAGATCCCAGCCATCATCACACACTGTTCCCCATATTCCATTATAGAGAACCTCCACTCGTCCAGAACAAGAGTCTCCATTGATCAATCTAATTCCTCTAGTGACAGTTATGGAGCCTGTACATGTTAGAGCACCACAGATGCACATTCATTTTTATATGAGTTCTTAATTCAAAAGATATTATTGGTACAACGACAGATACACAACAAAGTTTTGTGTCAGTACGTCGGTCTCCTTACCAAGAAGCAGAAAGAGTTGCATGGACCACAACATATTGCCTACAAATATATTTCATATGATATTAGATATGAAATACTCCTTGGTTTATTGTCTCTAATTCTCACACAAAGCATTTTAGCTTCATCTTGTGGCTTCTGCTCTTATTTATGAAGAGAAGTGCATACATTTTAAAGCAAATTCAATGTGGTTCTATTATTAGCAATCAAGAATGAAAGCATGAAAGAAATGGAGTATTTAAGCATTTTCAATAGTTCTACCACAACTACTACTTTATCATACAATGCAACGTTTAATTAAATCTGTTGTTGAATTTTTATATGATAGGCAGAAAGCATTTAAAATGAAAAATTACAAGTATGGACTGTCAATGTAAAGACAAACAATATTATTACAAGTAGATTATAATGTTTGTCAAGACAAATTTTATGTTCTCTTGAGAATGTCTAGCCAGACATTTTGAAGTAGTTTAAAAAGTGGTTTGAAGATTTTAAGTGTGAAGTAATATTTAAAACACATCCCCTATAATTTCAGTTTTACAATACTTATGCTAAGTGCATAACAAAACACTCATTATATTTATATGTTAATGTTTTTAAGGTAATACCTGGCTAGATGGTCGTCTGTAACTTCTTCTAGGACTGAGGTAGTCTGCTTAAACAGTGGATGTGTGACAGTTATGTGGACTGTTTTTCATCCTTGACCAGCTACTATTCAGCCTTAACACCATCCACACTGATTCATATAAATGTGAATTTACACAGGTGTGCATTTTTATCTGCCACGTAAATAACACCGACGTTTACATTTGATAAACAAAACATGTAGGAATTCAAACATGTTTTGCCGGATTCTACTGTGCTGCACATACTCAAATTACAATTTCAACCTGAACAATATGCAAACATCCCATTCTAATTCTCTTAAGAGAAATTCTGCAGAATGTAATTTGTTTACAGGAACATAAAATGAGCTTATAGGAAGTTACTGACAACAAGCTTATCTCCACCTTATGTTTGATCATCAATATCTGAGCTTTTTGACTTGCTGTATGAATGTATTGTTAACCTAACATACAGTATATAGTTAATTTTCCATAGCCAAAAAGTGAAGAAAATGTTTCTCATAGTATGAGATGAAATAAAAACATTTTCTTCACTTTTTGGCTATGGAAAATTCCAATTCAGTACTTTGTCTTGTGCATAAGAACCTCACTGGCTTGATGGGTTTGCCATTGTATCCATGTAAAGTCAAACAAATCTAGAGTTCTAGCGTTCGTGAATGTTGACTTTCTGTTTCCATGTAGTTTACATGTCTTTGCAAATCTGTAAAGGGAGTTTCATGAAACTGGCTCACTCAAAGTCATGCCATCAATATATTTTGATATTTGAATGCTGACAGATCTCTTCTTCACAGCTGTATGAGTATGGTTTCCACTAATTTCCCATTCCTATGGTTCACGTTTGAGTGGATTTACACAGAAATTGAATCATGTCATGAAACATGTTAAATGTTGTTCAAACATACAATAGTGCATCCAACAATGTATCACAAACAAGACATTTATTCTTGATTTCATATCTGTCAATTTAATCAAGCACTTTCCGAGCATTTAATAGGTATGCATTCTGAAAGATGGACTGCTTAATAGTAAGAGTTTAATTTCTGATGTTGATCGTTGTCTTTTAAGGAAATCTGAGGGGAGGAGCCAAGACATCAGCTTATTCTACACCTAAATAAAATCACCTGGAAACCTCCTTAACATGATCTCACGCTGTCACAGAGACAAAGACGCTTCTGAAGAGACTGGCATATTAACAGGTTAAAGAAATCTAATAGTAAATCATTGCCTTTAGTTTACAGATAAGTACTGCATTTTGCACTGTATGCTTTTATTAGACAGTATTTTATTAGATACTGACAATATTTGCAATTATTTCTGGTTCCTCTCTCACTCTTTTTTTAATTAATTGTGTAATTTGTAGTTACTGAATTATGAAAATGACTTGAAATTGAACTCTGAAGTAGTTATGCACAATACAAAATAGGGTTTCTGGTTGCAAAAGAAAATGTAAAGATATTTTGTGCCAAAAAAAAAAAAAAATGCAGAATCTACTTTTAAACAATAAAAACAGACAAGTTGCTTTTTTTCTGATTTCTGACATATCACAGTCAAAATAATAATTTTGTATTTCTTTCAGGGCACAATGTTAAAGTCCTTGTGGCTCATTCTCATATTGGGTATGAAGAAGCACCTCTATATTTCTATATCATAAAGCTACTCTTGAAAGATTTTAAATTATTGAAGTATGTTATTGAAGTATCAGAAGTATGTTATGTGCATCCATATCATGTTTTATAATTCTTACAGAGTTTGGAAATGGACCTCCAGTCGAAGCTTTTCTGAGGCTGATGAATGGTGTCGGCTTTTGTTCTGGACGAGTGGAGGTTCTCTATAATGGAACACGGGGAACAGTGTGTGATGATGACTGGGATCTAACAGACGCTGCAGTGGTGTGTAGAGAGATTGGCTGTGGGAATGTGATCGAGGCAAAGAGTGAAGCTTATTTTGGAGAAGGTTCAGGACCAATATGGATGGATGATGTAAACTGTGCTGGCACTGAGTCGTCACTAGAGAACTGTAGGACACCTGGATGGGGAACACATAACTGTGTGCATTCTGAAGATGCTGGAGTCATCTGTGAAGGTGGATGAAAGCTACATCAATATTGCATATATAATAAATAGAACCAAACTTTTCGAATCCCTTACTCTCCGTTTTCTTTTCTTTTTTTTCTTTTTTTTTTAAATGTTAGCCTTTATTAGGTTGGTAAATGGTGCCAACTCTTGTTCTGGACGAGTGGAGGTTCTTCATGACGGTCAGTGGGGAACAGTGTGTGATAATGGCTGGGATCTAACAGACGCTGCAGTGGTGTGTAAAGAACTGGATTGTGGGAAAGTGATTGAGGCAAAGAGTGCTGCTTATTTTGGACAAGGTGTAGGACCAGTATGGATAGATGATACACAGTGTGCTGGGAGTGAGGCTTCACTGGTGAACTGCACATCTACACAATGGGGAATACAGAGCTGTGAACATTTAAAAGATGCTGGAGTCACCTGTAACAGTGAGTTAAAAAAAAATCTCAGATGCATTTTGCTTCTTTGAAACTAGGGTTCAGAGAAAAATGTAAATTATGTTATTATTCATGATTTACCCATGCCATTCCAAACCATATGCTGTTATTTTTATTTAAAACACAAACGCAGCAGTTCAAGATCAGAGAAGGACCAAAAAGTTTTTATCCAAAGCAACTCACACTGCATTGGTAACACAATAAGGTTGCATTAACGTTAAGTGCAATAGTAACTAACAATGAAAATATTTCTAAACCATCTATTCATTTTAATTGATGTTCATTCCAACACTTACTAAAACATTATTTAAAAAAATAAGAAATTGTATCTGTTAATAGTATTTAATGATCCTCAGCTAACATGAACTAAAAATGCACAGTTCACTCTTAAAAATAAAGGCTCTTTATTGGCATTGATTGTTGCATAAAGAACCTTTAAAATGTATGGAACTTTTACATTCCACAAAAGGTTCTTTATAGTAGCAAGTTCTTTAGATTATTCAAATGGTTCTTTTAAGAAATGCGCACTGATAGGTTTTCTGGAGAACCAAAAACATTTTTTCTATGGCATCAAAACCCCTCCCTTTGGAACATATATTTTTAAGATGTTGTATTTTTATTTGAAGATGAATAAATACTATAAAAATGTATTGCTCATAACTAACATTAACTAATGGGATCTTATTATAAAGTGTTACCACTGCTTACAAGATGTAGCTCAACTAGCAGAATTTTCATTTTTGGTGAACTGTTCTTTTAAGTCAATAAACTTTAGTCAAAACTCAAATTCACATGTATGCAAATTCAAAATTGATAATGCTGGAATAATAGATTTATAATACAAGAATAGATTTAAAGCAGTTCAAAAATGGCACATCAGTTTCTGTAAACTATACAGACATTCTGTGAACTGTACAGACATCACGTAAACAGTGTTAACATGTAAAACTCTTTAAACAGATGTGAAGCTGGTCAGTGGTTCCAGTGAGTGTGATGGCAGAGTTCAGATTCGGTATAATAAGCAGTGGGGCGCAGTGTGTCACTCGGGCTGGGATCTAGCAGATGCTACAGTGTTGTGTCGAGAGCTGAACTGTGGAGACATCGTAGAGCCGAAAGAGTATGTGGAAACTTCAGAGCTAATATTGATGGATGAACTGGCCTGTACAGGAAATGAGTTGACAGTGCAGGACTGTCCTTTTACTGGATGGGGTGTGAGCAGTTGTTTGGATGGGCTTCATGCGGGAGTTTTTTGCCAAAGTAAGATCAACTTGCATGTGAGCCTCTCAAATGATGTATAGCTTAAGAACGATGTAATTCACATCCCAGTTTTCCAGATGCCATTATGACAAATATTTGTTCCTTGTTAATGTTTCACTTCATAGAAACTGTAAGAAAAGTTGTGGTGAGAATTGCGGTGAAGGCCAAGATTGGAGTCAATGTCAATGACCCAGATATCAAGAATAAACTTCTGGACAAGGTAAGATTCATGTCAACTTTTATCAAATAATCTTTGCAATAAAAATAGGTACATAGATTTTTTTTTAAATAAATAAATAAAGTTTAACCCTTTTGATGAAGTGAAACGACAAAAAGTGTGCTCAGTAAGTGTAATCACTCGATTTCACTGAATTCCACAGATTAGGAGTGTGGTTGAAAGTAAAGGGGAGTATAGTGTGAACTGGAGAACACAGCCTGATGAGCAGGTATTTCATCAGCAGAGAACAGCCACAGGTTTGTAAACTGAGGTCTCTTTTTAAAATAAATGAAAATATTTAAGCATTATTGATTTTATTCATAAACCTGTTATATTTACAGGCAGGGCTGAGACATGCCAAAAGGTGAACTAGGCAGCCACACAGGCAGGGCGGCAAGAAGGAGAGAGATTTTATTTTTGGACATTCTTTGGACTTATTATTGAACTAAAGTCAACAGGTTATGACCACATAAGTTATTCTAAATCTAAATGAACTGTCCTTCATAGCAGTGCTGCCACCGCCTCGCCTCGCTTCCACTTTAGTAGAGCAGCATCAGCAGTCTCGACCCATTCTCACTCCCGAGGCGTCAAAAACTGAAGCATGGTCAAACGCCTTTCGCGTCACTATGAAGACGCCAAAAGTGGCCCTAGGCGTCAGTGTATGACAAAATAGGAACTCCATTATGGCGTTCGGATAGGTTCTTTATTATTACGCTGTAACATACACTCGTCTCACTGAACGTCTCACTGACGTCTTAATTTTTTTTTTTTCCTATTTAATCCATTGAATTTAAGACGCAGACGAGGCGCAGACGAGGCGTAGAGGTCACGTAAGTCACGTGTGGCAGTGAAGTGTCGAGCCAGACGTCACGCGTGATTCACGTGTGGCTGTGAAGTTATTTTTTTTTTTTCGCTAACACGTACCATAACACGCTGCTCACACGGCTCAGTGCAGTGTGTGAACGAATGCACAATTTACTTGCTCTTCATTCACTCCTCTCAGTGAACGTGACATCTGCGTCTGACCTTTTTTTTTTTTTTTGCAGTTTTTAGTGCATCTGTCTTTTCCCCGGCTAACTTGTACAATATACATTAATCGTGTGCATATTAAATATAAATATATTAATATAATAATAATAATTTAGACATATTTTTAGACATTTATTTTTATTACACTATTTGTAACAGTATAAAGTGCAGTACAATTATTCCTTGCATTAATGAGAAATTTGATGTATAAATGTATTTGTAGGCTGGATGACTCACATAATAATATTATAATGTTGTTGTCATCTAGGCTTACTAATGTGGGATATCAGTCCTCTATGAGGACATATTGGTATAACTGTCTTTTTTAATGTGTATTGTTTTGGGTTGTATTGTGTGTTTCTTGCTAATGGACCTTGAGTCTGGAAATAAAGTTGAAATAAATATAACGGTAACATAAAACGTCTATAAGATATAAATAACATAAGTCTCCGAAAGGAATCCTTTAGTGAAGTTTGTGTTGCTTATAGGTATATTCATGTCGTTTTTTTTTTCGTTTTTAAGAAACATTAGAAATAATGTTAAATTGATACAATTTCTATATTTTTAATAATAATCTGCCAGGATTTTGTCAATCAATCCTGTAAAAAATATCACAGAAAAACTTTAAACAGCACAATTGTTTCCGTTGACAGTATACATTGAAGGATCATGTGACACAGAAGACTGGAGTAATGATGCTTTGCATCACAGAAATAAGTATATTAAAATAGAAAACCATTATTTTAAATGGTAATAATATTTCACAATAACCAGACCCCGCCCCTTCAATTAATAAATAGCCTAAATAAATAAAATCTTATATAAATATGATTCACCTTTTTTTTTTTTGTCGTGTCCTCATTGTCGTTGAGAAAACCTATTTCTAAGGTAAAAGCTTATTTTACGATGATCAGTGAATTATGTGTACCAAACAAGCAAAGAAGAATTAAATATAGGGGTGTGCGAGACAAAAATGATACCTCGGATTTTATCCATAACGATAATCAAACTATATTTGAATGCACACGACACAAATAAAAGTAGACAGTTCCGAATGATGTATTACTCTTACCTTTATGAGCAAAATGTATGGCATATTTTAAGCTGTTTCTACTGTAAGAAAAAAAATGCAAGTGATCCTGCTGGCGCCTCCATGTCCTGCAGAGCTTCAGCTTCCACTCTCCGCACAAACTGTTGATATGCGTCGAACAGCGCGCATGGGTTAAACATTTAAACAAGTACCATCGTGATATGCTTGAACTGTTTCATAGATTTTATTTTAGGCTAGTCGTGATGACTTGAGAAGGCTACATTGATCAAACATAGGCTTTTATCATCTTACTGTCTGCCGCTGGCCGATTTGTCGTTAATGTAAAAAATAAATGAATAAAAAACCTTACCTTTAACGAACAAAAAATTCTCTAAACGTTTTTCTAAACATAATTATTTTTTCATTACTTACAAAACTGAACTGTTTTAATAACAGCTGTATAAGCTGTTTTGGGAGAAGGGGAAATATAGAGGCTAATATAGATCTATCTCTTCGATAGTAAGTGTGTATTAAACTAATTTATAAATAATTTAAACGTATAGCTACAGGAGATTATCAGTGCTATTTTCTGAGAGATTTTGAACCCTCAGTAGGAGATAAATATTTGACCTTTTATCTTACAGTTGTTCCAAAGGTTAAGGAGACACATTACAGAATTATGTTTAGGATTTACCCTGTTAGTGATTTTATACAGAAAAGGTTTAAATTTTAAGTGGACCCATTTTTTTTTTTTTTTTATTATTATTCTTTTTCTGAAACACTTGATCACACTGATCATCCATTTTTTTACTGAGATGTTACTTCTAAATTCTGGTTTGATATTCATAGTTGGTCATCAGTAAAAATGTAAACAATTCCTCCATTTGTTTTGCAGGATATATTTTCTTTAATGTGATTTAAATTCTCTTTTTTAAATGTTGTCAACTTTGTTTTATTTTTGGATAAAATATCATATTCATACATGCAAATGGTAAAAACAAACAAAAAACAAACAAACAAACAAACAAAAAAAACAATGTAAGCCGTCCTTTGTTTCAGAGCTTTAAGTACTTAAAAAAAAATAAAAAATAAAAATAAACAGAAAGTCTGAAACTCTTTGCCACTCCAAAATATTTATTATTTTAATGTATCTTTATTTGATGTCTTTTTGTACAATGGCATACAGAAATGTTAATATAATTTGTACAAATTAGTATTTACAATTTGGAATAAGCTATAGCATACATAGGTAAATAGCACTTAATAGCTAACTATACAAAATTGAGGAGGAGTAAAACAATAAAAGAGAATGAATATGAATAATAAAGCATGAATAAGTGTATGGAAAGTGCTGGAAATACTTGCAGCAGACGCAGACGTCACGTTCAGGCAGCAGAACTGTAACACCGTGTCCTAACTACACGCGACGCGACGCCGCGACACGCGATAAAAGGTATCTTTTCCATGTTAATCAGAGTTTTTGTCCTAACTAGCCGCGACGGCGACACGCGAAATTTCTAATTTAGAAACGGTTTCTATTTCCGCGACGTCGCGGCTGGAACAACAACATACAAACTATATGACAGTAGATAATCTCAGGTGATTATATGCTTTATTCAAAGTTAAACGTGTCTAATATGAGTTTAAATATCATATTGCGTGACCCTATAGCCATACTGAGAGCAACAACAGATCAGATCTTTACCTCAGATCTTGAAAAATAAATTAAATCAAAGATGACCGTTAAAACTGTGAACTCACTGCGAAACCAACAAGTGTATTCCATAACAAAGATGTTATCAGTCACTTAGTATGTATATTTAATTATGTTAAAACGCTTTAAAATTTATGAATTAGATTATAAACGTATCCATTTCGTTGCAAGAGCAGTGCGCTTGCAGAGAGAGCCCGCCCACACACGCTTCTGATTGGCTGTGATATTTGATTGATTCTGTCGCGTCGCGGTGTCGCGTCGCGTCTGGTGTGGACACCCAAATTGCTTGTCGCTGGAATCTTGTCGCGTCGCGTGTAGTTAGGACACGGTGTAATGTGGCAGATGCAGACGTCACGTTCGACAGACGCAGACGTCACGTTCAGTGAGACGAGTGCAAGTAACAGCGTGATATTAATGGACCCGGCCGAACGCCATACTCCATTGCTTTCAATTGCTTGCTTTATGCATCAGGTCAAGACGCTTATGGAAAATGACAACGTTATCCTCCGTTGTTTTCAGTTGTTTGTCTTAGTTTAATGGTTTGCATGCATTTGTAAAAAATATAAATAATTTTATATACATTTATACTTTTATTGGAGCACCTAACCCCACCCCTACCCTAAACCTACCCACTTCTGAACAACATAAAACACGTAACAGGCAAATATAAGTGCAGTCACAGGTATTTACTGCAAAAACTGACCATAAACAAGCAGTATAAAAGCATTACAAACAAGTCGTGTTGCATTCCAAGTCTTCTGAAGCCATACAAAGTCTTTATGCGAAGAAGAGAGCAAAACATAAGGTTTTAATCGCTGAAAATGACCCCGCTCTGTTATGCCGAGTTCACACTGCACGATTTTCAAACTCGTCGGATCGCTGTTGTTTTCACACTGCGTGACTATCTGGGGAAGCATTCAGTCGCTGCTGTGTTCACATTGCACGATGGATCGACGACAGGGGCTTTCACATTGCACGATTTCACAATAGGAAGAATTGCCGACAACTCTGTCTGATCCGCAAACTACGTTTCACAACAAAACACACGCGAGAAGTGATAAGGAAATAACGCGAGAACCTGCGTGTGTCAGACCGTTGTTCTCGAGCGAGACTGGAAGTATTAAAACAATATAGCCCGCAAATGGTCTGTGTGCTGATTTCCAGCTACAAAAACAAAAACAGATTATGCAGGAGGGAGATGCAGGGAACAGGGATTGTGTTCTGCAAAGAGTGGTAAATAATAATTTGCAGTAACTGTTATGATGTTGCGGCTGGTCAAGCGTTTGTGCTTGTTTCTGTATGATATAATTGTACATATCAGTGATATGGTCTATAACTCCTCACCGAACTTCCCTCTGCCCTGTATCTTTGTCTCTCATTGGCTGAAGGTCATCGTGATGTAGTTTTCAGTCAGAAATCATTGCACACAGCGTGATTGTGAATCGCCGACAGCTCCAGATATTTAGCATGCCAAATATTTCGCGGGCGTCGGCGACATGTCGGCGATTCTCTCAGATCGCGTCTGTGATAATTCACACTGCGCGATTGTCACTCGCGTGAACGAGCTCCGATTTGCCTCCGATGTCGGGCATTTGTCGGCGATTTATCAAAACCTGTCGGCGAGTGAAAAATCGGGCTAAAATCGTGCAGTGTGAACTCGGCATTAGCGTCAATATGCCGACGCCATACTGGGAATTTTATCGTCATTATTAAATTATATATTGGGTAATAACAGTGCCATTATTGCATATATGTTGGGGTGTGATTTTTCAATGTAAACAGCCACAACAGTTTTATTTATATTACATTATTTACACATTTATGAGCACATAACCCAACCCCTGCCCCTAAACCTACCACTTGTCAATAAAACACAAGATTTATTCAAAAAATATTAATATTCCAAGTCTTCCGAGGCAAAACATTTGATTTGTGAGAGGAATAGACGCGATGGCCGTCTCTGTCCGCCGTTAATCCTGTGCGCTGCAGTCTGACTCTGTGCGCGAATTCAAAAAATGCTGCCAGAAGAAGCCTTACGTCAGCCTTGGTTGTGAAATGCTATTGGCTCTTGTGTGTCTCGTGACCGATTGCGTTTTGCTGTTCCGACAGGCTATTGGCTCTTGTGTGTCTCGTGACCAATTGCGTCACGCTATAAGGGGTACCTTGAGCGTCAAAAAGCGACGCCAAGTGGTCCTGACCAAGCTTCAATATGTGACGAGTTGGGTGTGAGAATGGGTTGGCAGTCTACATGCAAAACACCCTGAAGCACATCCAAAATGCTTTCAAAAATCTGGACATCAATACAAAATATGAGGACTTTTGCTGCTGGTGATGACAAATCAGTTTTACAGCCCGGCACGCGCTTCTGAAAGGTAGGCTCATGTTGAGTTTGTGTGAAAGCAGGGGAGAAGTCATGTGGCTTAGGGCAGAGTGGGGGGAAATGGGTGAAACAAAGGTTAAATGTGTCCAGAATAGTTATTATAGTTTTAGTGACAATGACATAAATTACAAACCAATTATGAAAAATGTCCAGAGTTGGACTCCAAAATCAGAGTACAGGCGATTTTAGCTTAAAATTAAAAAGAATATAATCAATAATTATGAATTACAAAATTATAATAGCCAATTTGAAAAATATTGTTTGCTGATGCTAACTGGCTAGCTATCAGATGCTAACTTGAGGTAATTGTTAAATATAAAGTCCAAATATTTTTATTCAACCAACTAGTTAGAATACATTACATGTAAAAACAAAGGATTTGATGTTCAGAGTAACTACAGTAATTAAGCCGTGCCCTCTGGCCCTGGGGGTGTTTTACCCCACAGACTAGGTTTGAAAAAAAAAAAAAAAAATGCCATTCTGAAAATATAATTACATATTTATTAAATAACATGTACTCCCTATCTACAGGCCTTATATCTTCATATCATATATAACTGTAATGTTCTAATAAAAACAAAAACAAAAAAAAAACATCAAGCTTTGTTTTTTTTACTGCTGAAAATTAGATCACTTCCTGTGAAATCCGTTTTCTCTCAGGTACATCACCAGTGTTAGCTTCATGGTGAATAATTCTACATCACTGTTGTCAACATAGTCCATAGTTACAATAAAAATGTATCTTGACTTTATCTAGTGGTTATTTTGGGAAAAACAGTAGGGGGCGTTTTCCACCACTCTACCCTACTTTAGTCATGCATAATATTTATTGTATATAGCATATATGACATATAGACTATTAATGTTTGTAATATTTATAAACGCTACTTAGAGCTGTGCACATGCAAGCGGCAAGATTTTGGGTGTATGAGCACCTCTTGCACACCATCAAATCCTAATTGTAATGACATAATGCTAATATTTCTGGTGCTTCACTTTAAGATTCTGAAAACTGTATATATGGAAACTTAATGTGTATATAATGTACTGGTGCAAAGTCAAGAAGAAGAACAAAGTAGAATAATTTAGAACTTTATTTCTTTATATTTTTATTTATTCGTTCATTCATTCAGTTTTTATTTATTTATTTACAATAAATTATTTATTTACTGCTTCACTCTGGACACATTTGTTTAATTAATGAAATGTTAACACCATATAAATGAATACACAGTTAAGCAAATCATCAGACTTATTTTAGGAGGTTGGTGTATAAATCTATGAAATATATTAAATCAGAGAGCAAAATCTAAAGAGAATTTTTATTTTCCTTTCCTGCCAATGAAAGTAATTAAATAATAAAATGATTACAGATCTTCACTGGTGCTGACCTGCTGCAACCTAAACAAATGTTCTTCATATGCTTTATTTCATAAGCTGTGAAGTATATTAAACCTTTTTAGTATACAAACACTATGAGAATCCCAAGATTAGTTGTTCTGCTGAATTTGTCGTGAGAGGTCTCTTCTTGTATGGCTCCTTTCGAAATAACAGACCTGCAACAATTTTAATGAAGATCTGAAATTCTATATTCAAGTTCCATCTTTAAAATAAGCCTATTCAGAAAAAGTTTACAAACCTGTCAGGGATCAAATAATTTATTTTCCTGAAACACTTGCCCATTTATCTGAGTTCTCCACTTGACAGAGAAATTTCCATTCTTTTTGAGCTTTTCCTTGATCTGTGCAATTCAGATGAACAAGACCACAGACACTCAATGACAAGAACAGACAGAATAAAAATGTAACTGAATTAGAAATATTTGTTACTTTGTCCAGTATTTTGGTCATGTGTGAAGAGTCGTTGGGGTTTACGTCAGAGTCAATGTTCACCTCAATCCTGAGCACATTTTTAATTTCTGTAAAAGAGAGATATTGTTTATAGCAAATCTTGACATGGCGATAAAATCTGATGTACTGATTTAAATTAAGATAACTGAAGCACATTTTTCTGGTTAATTTTTGCAAATGCAGAGAACTATGGAAGAGAACTATGGAAAGAAAAGAAAAAAGCTCATTTCTGAATTTCTTTTTATTTCACAATTCAGAGTTTTCCTCAGAATTTAGAAAATGTCAGTTTGTGTCAAAATCCTCAGTTTATATTTCGCAGTTTTTTTTTTGTTTGTTTGTTTGTTTCCACCATAGAATAAAATGCAACTTTATTTATCTTTATTTATTTAACTTTATTTACTTAATTTAATGGTTACACTTTATTTTGAGACATTTTACTAACTATAAGTAACTACATGTCAACTAATTCTTATTCATTTGCAACTACATGTCTACTAACTCTCAGAGTAGACTGTAAGGGTAGGTTTAGGGTGAGTAGAGTAAGTTGACATGTACTTGCAAAATTTCTCATATTCAGTATGTCGTATGTTTGAATTGCATTCCAAAGAGATCCGTTATCAGCCCAGCAGTGAAAACTAAACCGTATCTGTGCTGACTGGCCCGGATCGGCACGGAACGGAACGGTTAAGCAAAGAGAACCCTTCGGCCTGATAGTGGAAAAGCGGCTAAAGTGAAGTGCAGCACTGTGTTCATTTACACGCGAGCATGATTCAGAGTTTATATCTAGTAGTTCAGACTGAGGTACTGTATGGGTTTTGGACATGGACGCACCTCTACAGATGATTCCTGCATCATATGCATGAATGCATTGATGGTTTCCCCACCCACCAAACTGGCATTTCCTCAGGTTTGACTCGTCACCTTTGCATCTGAGTGAATCCATCCATATCGGCCCATCACCGGGCCCGAAATAGGCACTTGCCAAGGGCTGTACATTCCTACCACAGCCCAGCTCTCTACAGAGCACTAAACCATCTGTGATGTCCCAGCTGTTGTGGCACACAGTTCCCCACCTGCCGTCATGATACACCTGCACTGTGCCCTGACACGTGTTGTTCGTGTTCACCAACCGTACCTCTAGAAAAAAGTCAGAAGAGTTCCTGATGCATCTCTATGCATACATTATTTGTAATAGAATTTAATGATTGATTGTAATTGTAATAAAACCCAGTAGGGCTCCATGATTCATCGAAATAAAACTGAAATTGCATTATGGCTTGGTGCGATTATCAAATCACAAAGGCTGTGATTTAAATAAATATATGTGCTGCGTGTTTTAAAATAAAGTGCAGCATTGTGTTCATTTACACACAAGCAGCTCAGGATTCAGTGTTTTCACATTTATTATTTTTATTTTCTGGTTATAGTATCACTGACTTAGCTATTATTATAAGCTAATAATAACAATAATTATTCATTAATAATAGATTTTTTTATTATTTATTACATTTTTAATGAATTTTTATATTTTCTGTTTTCATTTTAATTTAAGTTCAAGTTTTAGTGGTTTTATTATGTTTTGTCATTTTTATAAGTTTTTGATTTTTTTTAATATCTTCATAGTTTTTATTAATTTTGTTTCAGTTTAGTATTAGTTATTTTATGTAAATTTTATATAATTTTATGTTCAACTAAGTTAAACTAAATGAAAACATTTTCTATTTTCTTTTATTTCATTTAAAGTTCATTTCAAATTGAAGTAATGGAAGTTTTTTAAGGTTTTGTTTTAGTTGACAATAATAACCCCGTTTGCAATAGAAATATTTCTTATTTTCATCTTATTGTTATTATAGTCACATTCATGTATAATCACAAAATTGTAATTGTAAAGGAAATTGAGATATAATTGGTCAAATTGTGCAGCCATAAATAAATATTTAAATAAAAAGATCACACTTTTTATTAGTAAAGTCACAATTTGATTTCACCCCCTAAACCGTGCAGCCCTAATCCTCAGTGTATTTTGTAGATTAAAATAAAAAGGAAGAAAATGCTGTCAGGAAGCTCACCTCGGCACACGACACCTGCATCGTTTGCGTGTTTACAGTCATGCACTCCCCATCCGTTTGAGAGGCAGTGCTTCAGTGTTGCCTCAGTGCCTGTGCATTTCACATCATCCATCCATATAGGTCCAATACCGCTTCCGTAAACACCTTTGTTTACCTCTACCGGACTTCCACAGCCCAGCTCTCTACAGACAACTACAGCGTCAGTCATATCCCAGCCGTCTCCACAAACAGTTCCCCACTGGCTGTGTCTAAGGACCTCCACCCTTCCAGAACAAATGCTGTCTCCATCTACCAATTTCACTTCTGAGAGACACAGTAAGTGACAATACATTAACTGTATATTCTGTGTGTTTATATGCACAATTTAAATTATTTAGTTAAAACTTGTATCCTAAGCACCTTTTACATTTTTGCATTAGGTGAAATATTTTGTTAAATATTTTATGACTAAATTTTATTATATTTTATTAAGGCAAAATCCCATTGTAGAACACTATTGGGGCATGTTGTTGCAGAAAATGTAATAAACTTTTTTTTTTCCTGTGATGTGTGATGATGTGTTTCACAGTTATTCACATTGTTAATCTATCATAATATATTATAATTTATTATAATATAATTTTATCATTTTAAAAAAAGCACATACAGTATATAACACTATACGTTCTGTTTTATCGCCTTGGCATTAAATTACAGAAAATTAGCTATATGTCACTGTGTGATTGTTTCTAATGCAATGTCTGAGGGAACAACAGCAAATTTGATATCTTTCTCTCTTTTCATCAACCTTTTTTCTCTTTTGGAAAGTCAAAGAAATGTGACTGTGCCCCCACCCCATTTTTTTGTTGGAGTAAATGAGAATGCAAAAATTGTTTGCTTGTTTGTAATTAAGACTTTAAGCCAGGTTTGCAGTAAAAAGTGTGACAACTAGCTCAGAAAAAAAGGCAGTTTTCAACATGCTCTTAATCTTTTCTTGCAACAAAACTAGATGTCTGCAAGCATGTGCCTCATATTTGCATTATATAAATATATGTGTCCAATTCAGACTTCTCCTTGTTTGAATTTACCTCCACAGGAGACTTCTGCATCCTGCGAATGTGTACAGAGGCTGTTTACAGACGTAGAGAGACTGCACTCCTTCAGTGAGGACTCACTCCCAGTACACATAACATTATCCATCAGTACATTTCCTGTACCGTTCCAAAAGCAGCTGAGTTGTATGTCCTACTGAGAGGACCACAGCCGAGTTCTCGGCACAACACAATACCGTTCAGTTGATCCCAATTGTTGTGACATATTGTGCCCCATTCTCCAGTATAATGAACCTGCACTGTGCCACTACATATGGTTTGGGTGTTTACCAGTTTCACCTCTGAAAGGAGAAGAATTTCAGATGAATTCACATTGCATTTGACATAACCATCATAGTTCACTGTTTGTCGCTCACACTTGCCTCTGCAGACCACTCCTGCATCATTGTTGTGCGAACTCTTTTTCTCATAGCCTGAAAGACATCTTTTCAGGGAGATTTCAGTTCCTGTGCATGCTGTATCATACATCCATGCCGTACCTGAACCCTTCCCAAAAGCAGATTCACCATTGACACTCAGTGCACTTCCACAATCCATCTGTTTGCAGATCACATCTCCACCCAACAAATTCCAACCGATGTCTGAAACGGTTCCCCACCCAAAACCTTCATAGAGGACCTCCACCCTCCCAGAGCAAGTGTTTGGTCCATCTACAAGCATAAACTCTAAAGAAGAGAAAGGATGTTTGTAAAAACACTCCATAAACACATGCAGTAACTTCTGAAACTTACAGATCCAAAAAAAATCATTCTGTTTGAGCTCAATTGGATCAGTTGAGGTGTTAACATTTTTTAGTCCAATTGAGCCACTGATCAGATTGAAAAGCTTCGTGTAAACACCTCAATCAGTCTAGTTGAGCTCAATATGTATTCATTTTCAGATCGAGTTATTGAGCCATCAATCTAATTGAAAAGCCTTCAATTTCAATTTAATTCAATTCAAAGGGGTAGTGTAGAGCTGAAATAATCTGATTATATAAAAACAGCACGTAAATGCTTCAATGTCATTACCTCAAAGAGATTCAAAAATATCTGGCGCACAAGCCATGATGCATATGTTTTGACTTTTTAAAATACTTTTTAAAACACATTTTAATTCTTACAAATGCGTGTATGTTTATTCACGTTTTATGGATTAGTCAGTGGAGGAGGCTAAATATTTGCTTTAAAAAAGAAAAAGCTCGTTTTAGGTATGTCATCAAGGTAAAAAGTGTCATTATAGCATGGTTTTCTTTGGCTCAAAAAATACACAAATGCACATTTAAACAAAATTGTTAATCAGATTGCAAATTTTAAGGTTTATATCACATTAAAATCCTTATTGTCAAATTTGCTAAATTAAATGTGTTCATTTTACTTAAATATTACTTAAAGTGACATGAACTCAATAACTGATTGCATTAAGCTGAACTCAAACTTAATGAATTTCTGCAGTTTTCATTTTCGCAGCATGCTTTGTTTCGGACAGTAGAGTAAATGTTGAAATTACAGATATTGTGTGCACTGATTTAAAGATTACTAGAGTTTAAGGTAATCGGTTTCCTAAAACGGTTGATAGGTACGGCATTGAATATTGACAGTTAATGGTTGAAATGGGTACTGCAGTCTAAATTCTAAATATTGCAGAAAGTCGTTTCCCCCACCCCATCCTCCTCTGAATCGATGCTCATGTGGGTTGCCAGATTAGGACATGCAACAGGAACGAGCTCAATTTTCAATGGAAGGCAACAAGCCTTGCATCGTAAGTTGTTGATTTGTTGTTGAGTATGCCTCTGGATGCAGAGGCTTTTTAAGTTGGGTAGAATCTGTGATCTCTGACCCAAGATCCTTTGCTGGGTTCCATGGCTGCAAGAGTTGTGTTTTCAACCAACTGGCAAACCGGGGTGCCAAAATACTGTTGGGTAAATTGCCAGTGGGTGGAATCACACAGACCAAAACAAAAACAGACTTTCTGACATAGAACGCACATTTCAAAAGTAGAATTTCTGATTGTAGTGTTGTTTTTCGGAGAAACAAATATGTGAACTTATCGTGTTCCTAAATGTCTCCAAATACTGGAAATCCTCCAAATATTGGATTCATTCAGATTAGTGCAAATTAGTGCATGTAAACATACCCAGTGCATGTAAACATACCCAGTGTATTTCTTTGCTTTTATTTCAGGTCCAAGTGATCGTACTTACCTGAGCAAGTGACTCCAGCATCATCCGCATGTGTGCAAGTGGTCACTCCCCAACCGCTAAACACACAATCTTTCAGCAACCTCTCACGACCAGTGCAACTGACGCCATCCATCCATACTGGACCTGCTCCCTTCCCGAAATAAGCATTGTAGTATGAAGCTACTGGGCTTCCACAGCCACGTTCTTTACACACCACCACTGAGTCCAAAATATCCCAGGTGGTGTCGCAGACCGTTCCCCACTGTCTGTTATGGAAAATCTCCACTCTCCCTGAACACATGCCGCTGCCGCCTTGTAACCTAAGGGTGACTAAATAAAAAGATCCATAAGTTCTTTCACTCTTAAGAATAAACATTCCTTTTCACTGTAAATATATATATATATATATATATATATATAGGCTTTTTATTGGATTCTAGTTCTACAAAAAAAACTTTAACATCCATGGACCCTTCACTTTGCACAAAAGGTTCTTTATAGTGGATTTTTGAGATTGTCTTCACATTATGAAAATTGAACTTTTTAAATTATTGTTAAGGATGGTTCTTTGGGGAACTTAAACACGCTTCTTCTATGGCATCAAACTTTTATGGAAGCTTTGTTTTTAAGAGTGTTAGCATAAAGAACCTTTAACACAGAATCTCTGAAAAAGATTATTAACATTTTTTTCACTCAAACTGTTCACTGAAAGGTTCTTCGTGGAACCCAAAATGCTATAAAGCCCCCTTTTGGAATCTTTATTTTTAAGAGTGTTGGGAAAATGTATGATTTTGCTACAAATATGAATGCAACCTACAGTCACAGATGACTCCAGCATCTTTCGTGTGGTCACACACGTCGGTCTGGTTCCCCCAATTGCAGTTGAGCACCGAGCTCTCGTTCCCAGAACAGTTTAGGTCATCCGTCAGTAACAATCCCGAACCCTCCCCAAAGAAAGCACTAGGCTGTATGGATATGAGAGGACCGCAGCCTGCCTCATAGCAGACCAAGTTGCCTTCGACATCGTCCAGCCCTTCATCACAAATGGTGCCCCATTCGCTGTCCTTGTAAATTTCGACCCTTCCAGAACAAGCATGAGTACCGTCCACCAACCTCACCAAAACGTCACCGATCTCAGTGGTTTTACTGACGCCTGCATTTTCTACACTGTCTGTTTGAAAAACACAAAAGGTTGAGGGGAGTCGCATGCAGCATTTGTGTTAATTATTAAATGGTGGAATTTGTGGTCCAGGTAAATGTCCCACAAGGATAGTAAAACCTGAATTTTTTTGTATAAAATACATTGTCACTGTATGTCTGTTTCTCACCTAGAAGCAGAATGAAGCTCAAAAAGTACAGCATAGTTACTGAAAAGAAACAAATGTTATCAATAAACAGCAAAAAACTGAAAAATAACTACAAAAATTCAGCAACTACTAATGCTCAATGATAAATGAAATTGAGATTGTGATTTTAAAAATTGTGTAAATAATTGTGTGTGTGTGTGTGTGTAGTGCAATTCTTTTGGATTTAATGAAAATGGGATCTTTATCTTTGATAATTCATTGATAATTGTTATTATGCTGCATTTAACTGGATAAAAATATTGGTTAAAATTGGTTATATTGTTTTGTTTTTTTCACCAATTATTCAAGACCACTTCTTCTGACAATAAATCAAAACTAAATTAATTAAAATTATTTTTAAAAAGCTCTTACAGCTATAGGCCCACAGTATGGCTTTATACATTCAGTATATTTAATTTGATGTGTATATATTTTACATGTTATAGAATTATTTCAATTATCTTAAATGATTTTTCATAACCCTTTCATCTTAAAAGAGACTCAAAATCATGATTATTTTTAAATTGTGTTATGGTGACACCATTCAACAAGTTAAAAGTACCACAAAAACAGAGCATAACAAATTCATGATCAGTCAAAATCAAGAAATAAATATTAGGATATTAAAACCTTTAGCTGTGTCTCGTCGTCGTGCAGTCCTCGAGAATGAGTGAATATGTGTTCACAGAGGTGTAAGAGACCTTTGTTAAAAGAAAGCAGCATTAACCCCCTCCCTCCCTCCTCTGACTGACCCCAGCTGTTATTCACACACAGTATAAGAAAGAAATATGCTCACAATAACCCAACAGACCGCTCTGAGGAAAGCATGTTAATTTAAGTTAATTGAACTAATGTCAAGGTTTTTTGTGAATGCAAAAGTAATAATTGCGCATTAAAAACTGCTGGAACATGAACAAATTTAAGCAATGTATGATATAAATGAGTAAAGAAGCAGGATCTTTAAAAAATGCTAAATGCATTGTTTTATATCACTGGTTCTGAAGATGGTTTTTTTTCCCCCACAAGTCTTTAGAGCAAGTCAGACACATTTGGCAAACAAATCTCAATTTAACTATTCAAATAGGCTAAGAAGAGCAATTGCTTGCAAACTTGCTCCTTGTGTTTAAAGAATATGCAAAGGAGCATCTTAAAGGAACTTTTGGAGGATGGAAACATACATGCGAATGTACAAATGTTTTGCCAATGTTTTAAAAAAAAAAATCTTTATTTTGTATCACTTCCTTAAAGATAAATACAGTTCCATAAAAACCAACAAAGTAAGTTTTCATATCTACGGAGCCCCTTAAAGGACATTGTGGTGGGAAAAATTCAGGGTGGGAGGAAAAAATAATTTTCAAATGTTTTGCGTTCTCTCGCAAAACCATTTGAGTTCGGACAAACTCTTCCTGCTTACTTTACAGCTTGCAGTGGAGCTCGTATGTTCACAATGGAGTGGTTCATAGAGTTTTATTTTGAAGTTGGATTCAAATAAATTAATAAGTCAGTGCTTAGTTCAAGGCACGGTTTTGGGACATAATAAAACGCTTAATGTGGCTTAATGTTTTAAAACGGTGACTTGGAGGACCAAATTCGATAATAATAAAAGCTGATAAAATTATTAGGCTAATGTTAATAACCTTATTAATAATATTACTAAGCAGAATAGCCCAGAATATGAACGCAATGCCCTGCACGTAGCCTAAGCTTTTTCTCCCTCATAAAACGCTTAAGGTAGGCTATAATGAAAACGGTGATTTAAAAATACCAAATCCGTTGCATTCATATTCTGGGCTATTCTCCTTTATTAATAGTAATATTATTAATAAGGTTATTAATATAAACCTAACAATTTTATTAGTATTTATTATTATCGAATTTGGTCCTAATGTCACTGTTTTAATACATTAAGCCACATTAAAGCGTTTTAGAATGTCCCAAAACCGTGCCTTGAACTAACCTGGGTTGAGTTTCCCAAAAGCATCGTAAGCTCAAGTACATCGTTCACGCATTGAAACCAATGGAGCTACGATCAACTTAGGCTTATGATGCTTTTGGGAAACGTAGCCCTGACTGTATTTCTTTATACTTGAATCAAAGTTCAAAATAAAAACTTTATGAACGCTCCATTGTGAACATACGAGCTGCATGAACCTTTCATTATAGCCTACCTTAAGCGTTTATTATGGGGGAGAAAAGGCTTAACGTGCAGGGCGTCGCGTTCATATTCTGCTTTATTAATAGTAATGTTATTAATAAGGTTATTAATGTTAGCCTAATAATTTTTATCAGGATTTATTATTATCGAATTTTGTCCTCCAATGTCACTGATTTAAAACATTAAGCCACATTAAGCGTTTTAGAATGTCCCAAAACCGTGCCTCGAAATAAGCACTGACTATACTCTGAGTCCAAGTTCAAAATAAAACTCTATGAACCGCTCCATTGTGAACATACCAGCTGTAACCACTGCAAGCTGTAAAGTAAACAGGAAGAGTTTGTCCGAACTCAAATGGTTTTGCGAGGGAACGCAAAGTTTCTCGAGAGAACGCAAAACATTTGAAAATTATTTTTTCCTCCCACCCTGATTTTTTTCCACTTACCCCGAATTTTTCCCGCCACAATGTCCTTTAAGGGGCTCCGTACATATCATTTAAAGTTCAAATATATTTATATAACGTTTCTCGACCACAAACGGTGCTGTGCTTCAGATGGCCTTACTTTAATCCCATCTGTTTTCCCTCAGTAAACTCAGTAGGCTACTATGGCCCGGTTTCACAAACGGGGCTTAGTTTAAGCCAGGACTAGGCCTTAGTTAAATGAGGATAAGCAACTTTTACAAAAATGCCTTAGAAGAAAACATTAAGGGTCATCTTGACACAGACATATTTTAAGATATGTCAGAGCAAGATATTTTCAGTTGAGACAGCTCAAACATGCATTTTAGTCTGGGAATAGCCTTAAACCTTGTCTGTGAAACTGGGGGTATAGGTTTTATACGAATGGTCAAGTAAGGTCTGTGTGCGTTTAAAATGGTCATATTATGAGAAATGCAATAGTTTGATTTTTGATCTGTTTTAAAAGGTTAGCAAATACTATTCCAGAACATTCCGGTGTTCAGAAAGTTTGAAATTCCTATTAAGAAAGTTGTGGTAGCCTACTTTAATTTCACTTGATGTTGGAGTTTTAACTTGGAAACATTTCCTAACATTTTGCTATAAATGTGTATGACATCACACAAACATGGAGGCTTTTAGGTAGATACAAATACATTGTTTATCATTACCATTCAGGTTTAACCCAATGAAATACTTAAGTGAGTGAATATTTCTGAATTGCATGAGAAGAGGAGAAAAGCAGTCTTCTCTGCTAGCATTGTCATTGTTTCTTTTTACATTACCTTCCAAGTTTCCGATGGAGATATGAGGTTGAAATAGCCCACATCTGAATTCTGTGGTCAGCAAGGTTTGTCAAAGTTCAGTAATGAAACAAATGTGTTCCTAAAAACAAGATATGCACAGGCTATATTATTGCATGCTGCATTGTGAAAAAAAAGAAAGAAAAGAAAACACACATGCACACACAATGGGATCATAATATAGTCCGATCAAATATTGAAATTTCGAATCAAATTTAAATCAGTGCAGTGAATGCACAATGATTCATGCTCAAAAGCCTGTAAAACAAAAAAGTTGTAATTCACACAATTTATCACAGGAGGGTGTTGCATTCCTCTGACTCTATGCTATGTATTTTTCAAATATATATGTTCATTTTATGAAGTTTAATGTTTAATCATAGCTAAATAATTTAACACAATAGTTTCCTCTGACTGGAGCTGTCAGTTTAATACACACAATTCACCACGAGAGGGCGCCTGGAAATAATAAATCAATCACGTTTGTCTTTATTTTACTCAGTCTGCAGAGATAGTTAATAATAACAATGTTTTGATGCACAGAAAATATTTAAATATGAATCAATGCAAAATAATTTAATAAAAGGTTTTCCTTTATTTCGAGTTACCGGCGTACAAAACAGTTGCATCAGTGTAATACACACAATTCACCACAGGAGGCGCGTGGTTATGTTCCTCTATCTTGCATTTATATAATTAATGTTTTTAATAAATATATTTTTAATATCATTTATTTTAACAAATCATGACACAGAACACAACAATTTACAAGAGAATTATACAGTCTATACAAAGAGTAAATATGTTTTTTGTAAAAACAATAATATTTGCATTTTTATTCAGATTAACGGTTTTAAATTTTAATAATATTAATAATAGACTTTTAAGAATTTTAATAATAGGGATGTTTTGAGGTATGTTTTTGGTGCTTCACTGAATAATCAGTCATTTATTTCCTTTGAATCAATGCATAATTTAATTTTTCCTTTGCTCGAATTTTAATCGTGTCATTAAGTTGAATCAGTGTAATACTGGTCTGGAACATTGTTAAAAAAAAGAAAAAAAAGTTGAGCCAATTTAAAATTTTAAGGCAACCAGCTTCAGCAGATTTTTGTGGGAGATTCTCAAATTTTTGTTTTATAAACTTAAGACGACAAGTTGAAAAACACAGTTCACCACATTCTTTCGTTTCACTCGCATTTTTAATACAATGAACTTAAAAAAAAAAAAAAAGAATAATGCACTTTTGCATAATAATGCACTCAGTTTACAGATATAAAATGCTATATGTTTCACTGATTCACAGAATAATAATTTGTTCATTTCGAAACAACACAACAAAAATGTAGGCTATACAATATTTTAATACAATATATATATATATATATATATATATTCCTTTGGTTTAAGATATGGCCATACAAATCAAATGGTACAAATAAGGACGCCCACATGACGGCGCTCAGTTAGATCCCATTTTGAAAGAAAAAATATATATCTATATCTGTATATATAATCAATTACTTCTTTCAACAAATCAAGAGATAGGACACAACAATGTAAGAGAATCATTCGGTTTATATAAACACTAAATATGTTATTTTATAATGAAAAATAATAAGCACTTTGTAATAATCACATTAGTCTAGAAAATTGATTTGCAATGCTGTAATTTACAATTACCACACTAGGGCTGTTTAAAGACATCAGACTAGATTTGCAGTGGTGTAATTTACAAAAATCATCACCATTTTAGGTTTTCTAACTTTCTTGCTAATAATGTATTGTTTTTAACAGAAGAGAGGACAGAACATAGTGCAAATACCTTTGTTGTTCATACTGAAATGCGTTATGTGCTCTCACCCCCTTGCAGAGGTTTAGTGCATTTATTACTCAATTTGTAGTGATGCAGTTCATAAAAATCACCACAAGAGAACACCACCTTTTTTTCTTTTTTTTCCAGCGTTTTAACAAGTCTGAGAACAATGAAATCTCATAGATGGTGAGAATAACTCTGATTGGCAGTTTATATTACAATGCATTATGGGTATGTTCTTCTGCTCTGCATCGCATCACAGCATCACAGCTTCTGTAACTCAGTGGTTAAAGGCTTAAATCTCAAACATGAAGGTTCTGGTTTAAACCCCAATATTGCTTACTTTAAATCAATCTCATCCAACAAAGTCACTCAAATACCACACCACAATGTGAAATCCATGATGGGTTAGTAGATAAACACATTCTCCGATGATGATCCTGTGGTGAAAACATGGGTTCAAATCTCACCTTATTAAATCACATACACAGCTTACTTTAACTTCTTT
The DNA here is from genome assembly GCF_012432095.1 of Onychostoma macrolepis. Taxonomy (NCBI): domain Eukaryota; kingdom Metazoa; phylum Chordata; class Actinopteri; order Cypriniformes; family Cyprinidae; genus Onychostoma; species Onychostoma macrolepis. The sequence continues at coordinate 31,473,019 of NC_081158.1, forward strand.
ATTGCAAACTCACAGGTCAATATATAAAGTCAATTATAATATAAAGTCAAATATAAGCTCCTTCACACACTCCAACAAGAGATCTGTGGCTCACAGGTAAGAGTGCTGCTTCACAGGTTCAGAGGTTGCTGGTTTGATCCCAGCGAGGTCTCTGCGATATGAGTGAAGGTGCACCCAAAGAAGAGGGATACCAGTACTGTGACCACCAGAGGATATGTTGTTTGTTTTGGACAGACTGGAAAAATAAAATAGAGACATAAGAATGTTGCAGTGTGTTTTATTTGCTGTCCCCTTCCACCACTTCTATAACAGCTGATGATCTCACCACATTCTTCACAGACAAAACTAGAACAATCAGTAGCCAATTCTCAGCCCCCCTCAATCATCAGATCCTCCTGTCCACCCTCTCATCAGTGGGCATCACAGGGATTCAACTTTGCTGGTTTGAATACTATCTCACTGGTAGGTCCTTCAGAGTGGCCTGGGGAGGGGAGGTATCCACAGCACATCAACTGGTCACTGGGGTTCCTCAGGGATCAGTTTTTGGACCACTCCTCTTCTCCATATACACTACATCACAGGGTCCCATCATACAGGCACATGGCTTCTCCTACCATTGCTACGCTGATGACACAGTTCTATCTCTCATTTCAACCAGATGATCCAACGGTAGCTGCATGGATCTCAGGCTGCCTGACGGACATCTCGGCATGGATGAAAGAACATCACCTGCAGCTCAACCTGGCAACCTGATCCGCTAGTGAGCGATGCCTCATGGTACCATCACAGAGAGGCTCAAAATCAATTTCCAGAACATTCTCGTTCACCATTCCTGGTTGGTGGAATGATCCTCCCACCCCTATCCGGAATGCCGAGTCCCTGAAAATTTTCAAGCGAGAGCTGAAAACTCATCTCTTTCGACACTACCTGACTTCATCCTAAATTAAAGAAAAAAAAAAAAAACCTTTGTCTATCTCTTTATTTATTCCTTCCATTTCTAGCTTGTACTTATTTGAACAATGCCTGAAAGTTATTACGAGCACTTCCTGTGTCTGTTTGCCTCTTTAAGAAGAATCGCTTTATGTATTCCCCAATTGTAATTCGCTTTGGAAAAAAGCGTCTGCAAAATGACAATGTAATATTATACTCCAGGAATGCTGTATCAATCAGTTTCATTCAATCTACTGTTCGCTTCAGTTTAGTTCTGATGATGCATTTAAATTACTTTCTTGCATGCCACAAAAAAATCTATGGAAATACTGAACAATAATGCTTATGCTAATAATAATAATAATTCTACAAAACATCAGAAAAGAACAGATTATAAAAAAAACATCAAGCAAATAATTTTCAATGAAAGTCAATTGCAGTGTCCCGTCACTGCCTGTAAACTAAACATCAAATTAAATTATTTGCCAATATTTTTTTTAAACAAATAAAAAAAGCATTTTAACGGCTCTGCTCTTATTATTATCAGAATTAGAAGTAGAAAAAGCCTGAAGAAGCAGAACAGCAGAGCTTCACACAACACCTGCTGTAGCATCAAGTTAAGTTAAGTTAAGTCGTGACGTATTGTCAAGTATGGTGACCCATACTCGAAATTGGTGCTCTGCATTTAACCCATCCAAGTGCACACACACAGCAGTGAGTAGTGAACAAATGCACACACACACACAGTGAACACACACCCGGAGCAGTGGGCAGCCATTACTCCAGCGCCCGGGGAGCAATTAGAGACAATCAACAGAGACAAACAGCGCGATTCCTTATTATTACCCTTTATAATGTCATTATCAGAGGTCAACTCATTCAGAGATTATAAATGCAACGCAACAACTACCTATACATTTCCTATACAGCGCGTGCAAGTCATTTAACAAGAGAAATTGGCTTCATGCGGAAAGTTACTTATAGGTGAGTCACGTGACGCTCAATTCCAGCGTTTTATTGGATTGTGTGTCGGTTTTATTTGCTGATTAGATGAAAAACATGTTTTGGTGAGTGGGGGCGTGGCCTCCGCCACCATATGACGCGCTGTCTTGGCGGCATAAGCTCAGAATCTTCAGAATCTTGTGACTGAACTAGCAGCGCAGCAGACCTGAGCAGTGAACACGGCAGCCTACGCCACGTCTCATTCCCGTCTCTCAGGGAACCGAGATTACGACAGTAACCAGAGACGTTCCCTCTTGAGAATGGCTCACTTCAACATGGCGTCAGAAGCTGGCGCTTATGAGGACTGTAACAACGCCATGGGAACAGCGAAGAAATAAAAGCTCAGCCTCAGCGGAGCTAATGTAAAAGTTCTACAGTACACACAGACCACTCCCCCAGCCAATCATAGACGACCTTACGACATGCCCCAAGGCAATTGGATGCAGATTCCCACTTAGGGATCCAATCAGGTCACCCAGAATTCTTGTCTGGGAGCGGTTCTTGTTGAAAGAGACGCTGCGCCGTCGCCCTAAAAGAGGCTAGGAAATTGTCAATCACCCAAAAAAAGCATATATATCAGAATACCTACATAACAGTGCAACGTAGCGTGTGAGCGGCGAAGCCGGGCACAATAATAATAGCATACACGTCTAGCTAGCGGCCTCAGCCAGCGCCAGTACGAACACAAGAAGCTCTAAGTGAGCCCCTGCACATAGCAAGGACAGAGACGGACTGTCAGCTTTATGCCTCGCTAATCATAGGCCATAACACAGCAGCACAGGCATGATAACCTAATATCATGAGGCGCGGTGGGTACGGCGATGGCTCCACCCCGAATTCCACCTATACGACCTAGTCAAAACCACTGGTCTAGTCATCGCAGTTGTAGGTGGAACCATGGGTCCTGCTCACTGACAGGACTTGTGAGGTTAAGGATGATACGTCGAAGCTGTAAAATCTGGCGAAGGTGTTCTGCGAAGACTAACCAGCCGCCATAAAAATGTCTTTGATAGAAACGCCTTTGGTCCACACCCACGAGGAGGCAATCGCCCTCATTGAATGGGGCTCTGACACCAACAGAACATTCTAATCCCCAGCTAGAATAGGCTAAGGCAATCGCATCAACCAGCCAATGTGACAGGCCGCCCTTGGTGCTGCCTCCGAAGCACACAAACAGCTGATCAGACCGCCGAAACTGCGTCGTGCAGTCAATGTATAGTCTCAAAGCCCGCACCGGACATAGCACATGATGAGGGGCGGTATCCAATGAGGTGAAAGAAGAAAGCACCACCACTTGTGCTCTGAACGGTGTCGAGAGCGATTTAGGCACGTAGCCCAATCTCAGCTATAGCATGCCGTTACAATCACCCAGTCCAAAGGAGGTCCCGTCTCAGCGGAAACAACCAGGAGGGAGCCGTTAGTATCTCCAGCAGATCGGGAAACCAAGGCCTGTTCGGCCAGTACGGAGTGATCAATAACACCGACATCAATAACTCTCCTCTCTGATTCTTCGGTGAGGGGAACGCATACAGACGGACAGAGGGCAATGCGTGTTCTCCTCTGTCGTCCAGATTGCTCTTAGCTGGTTCGTCGGGGGATTCACATTCCAGACCGAGAACGCTCACGGCCTTGGTGATAATCTGGATGAGCTCATCCTGAAACGCGGCGTGTCCCTCCACTTCAGAGTACTCCTCTGGAGAGTGGGCCCAGTCCTTCTTGGACGCCGTCAGAGACATCGCCTCATCGAGATCATCCCCCGCCACACCGAAAGAAATAATCTCCGAAGAACCTGGGCTGGGTCGAAGACTCTCTTCAGCAAAACACACCGGAGAACGGTGCTGCCTAGAGGTCTTCACGGAGGACCCGGGACCCGTATGGGTCTATATTTTAAATGGTCAGCCGGGTCCGGGTCGGGTACCAATCTATTACTTCGGGTCCCGGGTCTGTTTCAACATTGTGTGTAATAGCCTACACGAGTCGATCGGAGAACACCGCACCCGCCAGTGATCAGTGTCAGTCAGCATGCGTGTGTTTTGTAACTTGCAGTTTGTAAAATTAGGATGAGAAAATTGTGAGCGGGAAATAAGGTGAAAGAAAAAAAATAAATAATAAAACGCGTCACCTCGAGCCGCCAGAAGCAGAGCACGGGCGGAGTTAATGTAGCCTACTGCAAGCGGACGGTGATCATGGATTCCATCTTGAGTGATTTGGAAAATAAAAAAAAGCTGAAACAAAACTGACGAAGAGACGCACCTGTTATTGAACATGCACACAGTAAAGTGTAACGCACTTCTTGTTCGGGTCCAACTTTCGAATAATGGTCGGTCCGAGTCGGGTCCGGGTAGTACATTCAAGGCATTTCTCGGGTCTGCACGGGTTCGGGTCCCACTTTCAAATAAAACACGGGTCCGGTCGGTTCGGTGCAGCATTTTTGGTCCCGTGAAGACCTCTAGTGCTGCCTCCGCATGGGTGAGACCCAGGCACTGAATGCAGAACTTGTGGATGTCCGGGGCCTCAATAGGACCCGGACACAGTGTTCAAACGTTGGACATGCTGGAACGCCAAGAGGGAAATCCGTCTTCTCCACGGATGTCTTTAGCTTGCCGTCTTAACTGGCATTGGCCAGTGAGAATTGCAACATCACTGGCATTGTGCAATAAGATTTCAGGTAGGTTTAAGCCCAATTTATACTTCTGCGTCGAACCTACGCCGTAGCCTACACAGAGATGCACAGGCCTGCGCCATAACCGATGCCGTACCTAACATGCACCTCTCAAAAAATCTAACAGCGCGTCAATTCTACGCGGAACGCAAGCGCTGTGATTGGTCTGCTAGAACCCCTCCCTCCGTATGCACTTGAGTTTTGTGTGCGTTTATGAGCACTGTAATATAGTTTAATGTTACACCTTCTTATTTAAAATAAAACAAAGCAAAGAACAAGTGTCTTATTTATTATACTACATAGCATTATACATCACTAGCTGTCCATGACAAACAATGTTGATCTGCCGAGGTACATGTCCTTGTGGAGATTGAAAGAATGCCGTCTTCTCCTTTTCCGTTGTTGTCTCCTTTTTGTAGATTTAAATAATGATTTAATGATTTGATATTTATTTGCCACCGTCACGGCTATGCCTCTTCAAGTAGCCGCTGCTTCTTCGGCTTTTGCCGTGGTACTGTGGGTTCACAAGCAACATGCCCGTGGACACTGCGGACTATGCACGTCGACGCAGAAGTATAAATAAAAACCGACGCACAGCTACAGCGTAGGTCCGACGCAGAAGTATAAATTGGGCTTAGGAAGGGAGTCCCCATAAGCGTCAGCTTCTGACGCCATGTTGAAGTGAACCGTTCTCGAGAGGGAACTATTGTTTCCGCATCAAGTCATAAATAAAACGGAAAAACAAACTTGCTAAAAACTTACGTTTCACCATCCCTGAAAAGCCCATAGTTTCTTGTTACATGTTAAGAATAAAAACAAGTGTATTCTTTGATTGGTTGATTCTTTACCCCGCTCAGTAAACCACTTTGACTTCAAATTAATAAGTAACGTAGGCACATCTGCTTATTGGAGTGATATTAAATAAAGTGTCTACTTGAAGTAGAAAATGTGTGTGCTTTCCAACACTGATTATGCACATTAATATAAAACTGTATATGACTAAAGTATAGCAGCACTGTCAGGTTGTCTTCTGTAATTTTATATTTATAAATTGCTTCACAAGGGCATGCAAAATGCATTACCAACACTATGAAATAGAAAAAAGATACATACATATATAACTTATTTGCTTTACATGTTCATTTGTAGTTACTTTAAGGTTTTATATATATATATATATATATATATATATATATATATATATATATATATATATATATATATATACTTATGTCCAAAACTGTAATTGTTCACCCAAAAACTAATTCTTGTTGCAACATTTTACAAAAATCATGATTGAATATCTATCAAAATCCCATGTTATAAAAGAGTTATGCAGTGCTATGCAGGCTATTTAAGACGGCAATGCGGAGCTAAAATGAAAAATGTTTTCCCCCTCTCTTCACCGTTCCTGCATCTTAGGACCTCAAATACAAAATATTACAGTTTTTAGAGAGTTTTTGAAATAAAGAGTAAAGAAAATACTATGCAAAACTTATTGAAACAAACAGTTTATTTACCCATGTAAGATCACAAGTACCCTTGTAAGACCCCCCCCCCCTCTCTCATAAAAACACTTTCTCATTGGAGCTAAGCAAATCTCATAGGTGACCTATTTTGACCTCAACAAAGTGAGTTGTCCCTGAAAGGTGAGGAGTTTGCATCTATGGCACTACATTATGCACACAACACTCAAATAAGGTCAGCACAGATTTGGCAGAACTCGCTGCAGAAGTCTGGGTCTTCACTAATAATGTTTATGAGTTCCCCCCTTCTTCCTCGACCTACATATCCTAAAGGTTAGCAAAGAAAGGAAACAAAGAAAATAAATATTCCAATGTTCATTATTTTTGTAATGTTTCAATTCATCATTGAAATCAAAACACTCCATGGCAACAACTAACAATGCATACCTGGAACGCAATTTTTGAATGTCTCCACACTGCATACAAGTTTCCAGTCTGTACTTTTTTAGTACTCCGCCTTGTAGTATGTGGAGAAAGCAGTCCAATTTGTGACACCTGTACACATGTAAAAGTACACACATTCAAAAATACAAAAGGCAGGAATTCATTAACCGGCCGCTCAAGCAAATAACAGAAGAATTTCTTAAGATTTTTATAAAAATATGTAACAAGTTATGCAAAAACTACTAGGGAAGACTTACTGTCAAACCAAAGAAAATGGGCTCGTCTCCTGAAGGCTTCCCGTGTCACAAGGTTTCTGAAGCGAGTACACACCAGGGCCAGCATCAGAATTGCCTCGTCACCCTCCTTGTGAACCGCATCAACCAACATGTCCTCCAGAACAGATGCTGGCAACTGTAAGCAAATAAACAAAAATTAGAAATATGAAAGATATTGGCCCCAATGCGCAGTTCTTGAATTTATCTCTGCATTTCTTGGTATACATGTATCAAATGGCCACTCAAAAGTAATGTTTAGTGCATACAGTAACAAGACATTGATTTTAATATCATATACATTTCCTAGCACTCACATATTCCTTTACCTATTGCCTTTGAAATGCCACTAATAAAATCCCCAAAGTCAGGTAAGGTTAACTTCCATCTTCATTTGTAACATACCGTTAGCATGAACGCTCCAGTCCAAGCTGTCTCTCTGCGATGGAATATCCTGGCAAAAATCCAAAACTTACTATATAAATTTTGTATTGATTACAGTTGTCAGAAAACAGTGTTGAATGAATGCGGAGTTCTATGTGCCTTGTTTTTAATGAGCTGCCAGTTTCCAGCAACCAATTTTGTTGCGATCATGCTTCAAAAGAGAACAGATACACAGTTAAAACTTCTTTAAAAAAAAAAAAAAGTTAAACGTACAACCCAGCTCTAAAGGTCTGATTCTGACAACCCGCTAATTGGGTTGCAGTAGCAAGTTTGACATGTGCTGCATGTTGTCTACTGTTACAGAGGGAAAGCATATACATGCAGAAAGCAATCACAATAAAAGTAAAAAAATAAATAAAGACAGATAAAAAAGCTCAGAGATGGTCTTCACTTCCACATACATCCTGATTCAACTCCTACATGCCATTCTTTCATTGGTTGACTAGGCCTAAGCCCAATCTTTATATAACCCGTCTAGTGCTAACTACTGAATTTCAACAGATTTGGGCATAGAAGGGATTTCAAAATGGAATGTGAGAATGGCTACATTTCTAAAAAGGATCCAACACTATCTCTAACAAAGACTGAGACTGGTTTATTAAGCAAGGACCATCACATCAGCAAACATTAAAAAGTACACTAACAGCAGTTAATACTTCCAAAACTTCGCACTTAACAGCGGACGACAAAGAACAGTCCCAAACCTTGCACAGAACAGGGGACAAAGAACAGACCCAAACCTTGCACAGAACAGGGGACAAAGAACAGACCCAAACCTTGCACAGAACAGGGGACAAAGAACAGACCCAAACCTTGTACTGAACAGGGGACAAAGAACAGTCCCTAAATATTAGAATACCTGAACATGGACACATAATACGCCTGCCCAAAACCACAAGGGTCGGATGAATCAAGAATGTACATCCTTTTAAGATTGGGCTTCATGACCTGTGAATATATGCAACTCAATCAAATGTTGACGGACCAGAGCATTGGTCTTGTATATTCCATGTTGGAATATACAAACCTACGGCTTATTCACTCCTCAGAGAGGACAAAAAAAAAAAAAAACTGCACCACGTCTGTCTTCAAAACCTATTTAAAATGCTAAAAGATGGCAACTGACAGTCAAAACTTACACACAAGTGCCAGTGTCCAGATCGAAAATAGGATGCAGTCTTTAAGTGCTGCATCTGCCTGTTGGTGAGCAAATTACACAGATCAAAGATGAGTGCAACAACAGTGTAGAGTACAAACATCTCTGTTCACCAATATTAAATAACATGAAGTAATAACCACTTACTGTTAGTGATTCAAAAGTCTACACAATGAGGTGGATTCCAACATGCCAATACATAGGAATCCGCAGCAAGGACATCTAATCCCTAATATTAGATAAAAATGGTTAAATATAGCTATATCAAAAGCATGACTTTCAGAACTACCTATGCATTCACATAAGGTTTTACATGTAAACAAAAACGTAATATACCTTCTGTCCAGCTAGGTGGCATATCAATGAAAGACAACAGTGTACAACCTAGCAAAAGAACAACATTAATACAGGTAAACAAATCTTAAACATTAATACAGGTAAACAAATCTTAAACATTAACAGAACCATATAAATGATACTTACTGTTGCCTCCAGTTCACAATTGGTTCCCAGGCCAACATTTGGCCATTTTCATCTAAAAGCAACCGGGCATTCTGTGGTACAATCTTTCTGATGCCATCTTCTATCTTCTTATTTCGTTTTGTGTTATAATGCTGTAGTATTTTTCGCATCAAGAAAATGTGTCCAGATGGAGTAAGTGTGTTGAGGAAGTAATTGTTTTTTCTAATGTCAGAAAAAAGCTGTTCAGCACATTGACCGTTCACTCAGCCTGCCAATTCAAGTCTGAATTTTACACAGTGCATCTCGAGCATCTTTTGTGTTCTTTTCTTGAAACAGGTTGTAAAGTGCATAATGTTCAGCTGAACCTGTAACAGGGTGACAGTCTGGGTGCACGTTGTCCTTCTTTTCCTTCAACCAAGGGAGGTTTACTTTCAGCTTACCCTCAACGGCCAGCTTGATATTTTCTGGAGTGGGCTCTTAGTCGTCCCTCATAAGGTCTGAAAGGGACACATTCTGGCTCCCTTAGGTTCGTGTGTGTGGCTAAGCCCCTTGCAAAGTCATAGATATTGATATTTGGGAAATGTTTAAAAGACAATCTGCATAGTCACGCAGAGACTCTGCCTCAGTAAGGAACGTCAGCGAATACACAACTCCACAGGGGCATGTGATGACTGCCCCCTAAAGAGAAAAGAAATATGTATGTTACACTAATAAATATATATCTTTCTAAGCCAGTGCACTCTAAATGCACATGCAGACTTCACGTAATGTATGCGTGCACTCTGTAGGGGTGTTTTGAATGATTTTTGCAAAATACTTAATGTCAAATCGCACATCGTTAAAACAACAATTACGATATTATCGCAGATGATTTATAATCGCACACCCCTACAGGTAATACACCATCTGTTTGAGACCTTCACCACTGGGGGGATATTCCAATCTGGTACTTTCCTGACAAGCATGTTCTTGTGCTAGGCCCTGTGCAGGTCTGGGCTCATGGGTGATGATACAAACAACTGCCCGTGTAGCTGGAAAAGATGCCACCTGGCTATGTTTTTGTGCAAACAATTTCTTCTTGGCTTTGCACAGGGACAATGCCATGTGTTGCGAGTGCTGTCATAGGAAGCAATGATTCTACCAAATCTGCTGTAGTATGACACTTTGGGTTCATACACAGAAATATACTTCTTTGTAGAAGGACCTCCAATAGTCAACTCAACAGACAGTGGAACACCAGCCGCATTTGCTGCTGCCTTTGCAGCCACACAGGTTGTCTTGGTCTGTTCCCCAAACACATTTGCGGCTATCATGTCTACCAGGACATCTTCATCAAGGACAACTGGTATCCTGTTGGGCCATGGACAGCACTGCAGTGACTTCAAATGTATACACTCAAAGTCCTGAAAGCCACTTTGAGTGGCAAATTCGTTGAAATGCATTCATCCATTTCACATGCGACAACTGGATGTGGACCTGAGGTTTTTTTCTGTACGTGGATTACAGAACATGGTCTGCGAAATGACTTTTCAACTGCATATATACCACTCACTGGGTCGATGCACTGTGAAGGTAGGTGACGATCTTCTGTATCATCACAGATCTTGCCAGTGTGTTTTCTTTTAACATGAACATCTAGATTTTTCTTGTTGACGGTTACGCCGCAGTGATCGCACTGCACTTTTTTCTGAATACGCAATTTTTTGTGAATAAGCAGGGTTTTAACAGGCAAGGGGACTTCTTCAGCCACAGCTGGTTCTTTTAAGGCAACTGGTGCACTGGGAACAATTGGTTCACTCGCGGCAACTGGTTCATTGATGTCAACTGATGCACTGGGGACAACGGGTTCACAGGTGACAGTTGGTTCACTGATTGCAGCTGGCTCAACAGTGGCTGGTTCTGTAAGTGGAGCTTGTCTTTTTTTGCATGATGCTAAATGTTTTACAATCTGAACTTTCCTTATAACCGTGTTTGGGCAATAACAACAGTGAAAGTGTGCCTGTTCTCTACACTGAAAGTTGCACTTGACAATCAGGAATTCTGAAAATGAAAACAAAATATATATATTAGAATTTTACAGTAAATAAAGGGATAACACTTTGGTAAAAGTAGCATAAGTTGTGGTAATGCAGGCATGATAGAACTGATTAAATAAATTAACAATTAATGCATTATTTGGATTGTGACTATATTACTGATAAGACAATTCAGAGTAAGACTTACGACAGGCTAATGAAAGATGCATGCTAAAAAGGTCAACAATATGTTATTGTACTGTTCAAGCGTTACAATACTACGAGGCTTACATTAAACAAATCAGGCTAATGAGCAACAGTTAACGTCAGTAAAATAATATTAACAATGACTAAGAATAATAAAATAATACAAAAAAATTGTCAACTTGCCTTCATGCTGTACGGCCAAAGATAAGTGGTTGCGGACATGATTCTCCACCACGTGACGTTCCATGGTGGGTTTGAACACTTTTGGTCCGCAGAACGGGCAATGATAATCAGAACAACAGCTCTGGCATCTCTGAAGCGCAATCTTCTCATGCCGCAACACTGTTCTGTGCATCTACGGACAACGTTAAATGAATTTCAAATGTTATTTTTTTTGCTAAGTGGGTAGCGTGTAAACTACCTCGCTTGACAACAGTCCACATGTTAGCTTACTATAAACATCTCTGAACATACCAGCGGTATTTTCCAACTAAGTTAGCTAACTTAATTAGATAGGCCACCTCTGCAGAGCTATAACTGATGCGCGCTAGCTGTTATCTAGTTGCGCTATAAAGTTACTTAAACTTGTCTTGGCGTTATCGAATAGCATGGACACCGTCAAAACTTTGACATATTTGCGATCGTTACTTACAGGCGTACACTACATTATGAATCCATCTTATAGACTTACATTGATAAGAGCAAACGTTAGCGACCACAGGCTGCAACTTCTCAAACATGTATGCAGGACAGATTCTTCTTCTTGTAGTGTTTCTTGGCGGGGGGCAATGCAGGGCAGGTTCTTCTTCTTCTTTATTTTTAACGGCGGTTGGCATCCAGCTTATTGGTGCATTGCTGCCACCATCTGTTCCGGAGTGTGGATCAATCAGTGGGTTTAAAGGGTAAAGGTCCAGATATACTTCAAACGAAATCGAGGAACGAACTGATATGATGTCTTTTCGAATAAAATCAGGCCTAAACGAAGTTCGTTTGAGTTTTGAGTTGAGGCGGGGTGTAGATTAATGTAAACGTGTCGAGCCAGTGTTGCAATTTCTTTCTAGGAATTAAATGCTTTCCCAGAATCGGATATACAACATCTCCAAGTCACTAGCAACATAAAGAGACTTTAAACTACAGAGAAAGCATTTAATTCCTAGAAAGAAATTGCAACGAAGCTGTCGACGACCCGGAGTTATGCAAAAAGCGACGCAGAGAAACATCAGATGCAAGTTTTCCAAAGCCATGAAAGGAAAGAGTAAAGATAGCAGTGTCACTACATTAAATCTCAGCTAAAATATTTTATATTTCCATTTAGATTTGTTTTTAAAATAATATAAATGCATAATATAATATTAAAATGTAAATAACTATTTTATTAAATAGGCTACATAGAATTTTTGAAAACGCACACATTTTTGAACAATTGCAATTTAAGTTTTTCTTTTGTTAGCTAGTAAACTAGTAAAACTACACATTCTGAACAATTATATTTTTAAGCAGTGTATTAGTAGTTAGTCAGTATGCTACAATCTAAAAAAAAAAAAAAGTCTGTAAAATAGGGCACAATCTATTATCACAAGTTATTATGAAGGAATTTTCTGTATTGATTTTTCCAGTTTTTTTTTTTTGTTTTGTTTTTTTTAACCTACATGTTTAATTACACATTGTAATTTGGGTTTTCAGTTATAATGGATAATGTCCTGGAAAATTACTAGTACCTTTTCCATTTTTCTAGAAATTTTTCTTACTACCTGATCAACAATTGCAAGCACAAGCTACTAACAAAATGTATCATAAATGAACAATTATTCAATTATTTCTTATTTTTAAATTAAACAATTGCAAATAGCAGCTAACTTAATTCACGTGATGTGTGTAATACTAGGCATCTTTGGTTTTCTCTCGTGTAATTTAGATGGTAAATGTGTGCCTTTTTATCATGAGTCACTCAAAAGTTGCCAAATAAATTTTAAAAATAGATAAATTTGTTGCTAGGTGTTTTTGGAAGAAAAAGTTGCCAGGGTAGTCTGAAAAGTTGCTCAATTTAGCAACAAAATTGCTAAGTTGGCAACACTTGCTCCAACTTGCCTCAACACACCTGCCTTGAAGTTTCAAGTATACCAAGCAAGACCTTGATTAGTGGGTTCAGGTGTGTTTGATTAGGGTTGGAGCTAAACTCTGCAGGACAGCGGCCCTCCAGGAACAAGTTATGTGACCCCTGTTCTAGACGATGATGAGGAAAAAGGGGGAATAGGAGCAAAAAAAAACAAACTAGCCATTATATCCTATAATAAAGCCCAGTATCCCTTTAAAAAAAACTAACAGTTCCCTAACCTGAGCTCTTTCCATCATACTTAGGGTTGATTTTAAAATAAGTTTCCGCACCCCTATTTCCTAAAGATTATTTTCCATCACCTCTCTTTGTGTCTTGTATTTTCTACACTGTAGAATAACATGCTCCACTGATTCTTCTTCATAACATGCATCACACAGAGACTAATGTTTCCATGTCATTTTTAATGTTTTATTTAGAGCACAATGTCCCAGCCTTAACCTAGTCAACACAATTTCCTCTCCCCTATTCCCAATTCCTACCCTCTTTGCTTTATTAATCTTTTGAATTTGATATAGATGTCTTCCTTTCCCCTCTTTATCCCTTGCCACATTTGGTTTATTTTTTATTTTTTGATTATGCTTTTCTCTTCTGCTTTATTGATTCTTATTTGCATTTCTACGTTTCTCTTCATCGATGCCCTCTTTGCCACCTTTATCTACTTTTTCGTTCCACTCCACTTCTATGTGCTGGAACCTGGAACCCATAAAAATTTTACTTGGCCTCCCTGATTTGTTATTCTTGTAACTGAGTTGAGGGTCTCATATAGTATATCTTGTCAACTTTTTGAATGTAAAGATCTCAAACGTACTAGAACTGATGATGAATCTGAACATATTACAACGTATATTATAACACATCTTGTGTTCTGCAGTGAGGACCATCTCATCAAGGATCTTGTTTTTTTTTTTTTTTAATTAACAATATCAGAAAGAAACAGATAAACATTAGAACAAGAACACATGGGGGATACAGTAAACATTCAAAGGTAATTAAATAAGTAATAGTCATACAGTTATACAATCATTTTACAATCATAAAAGTTACAGCTTATTTATAAATTTTTTTAATAAGATTGGATGTTTTGCTTTTTTTTAGAGGAGATTCTTTGAAGTGATGAGTAAAGTAAAAGTAAATCAGAAGGGAATATTTTACAATTAGGTTTAAAGTTAAGGCATCGTGCTTTGTGAATGTGGAATTTTCCCATCATACATTACAAATAAAGTCCAGGGCATCCTCTAGCTCCCTATTGTCAGGAACAACAGAATGAAAGAGAACCTTAACTGCAGAAATGTTACATAGACGAAAGAATACAAGAAGTAAAGATGCTGAAATTTGAAGCCAGAATTGTTTAGTATAAGGACAGAAATAGAATAAATGTGAGAGAGATTTTTCCTCATCTTGGCAGAAAGAGCAGAGTGGAGAAAGATTCTGTATGAATTTACTTAAATATTTGTTGCATGGGTAATAATGATTTTAAAATGAACTTTTATTTTATTTTTAAACAAAAATTTGTTTGGCACTGTCCAAACCTTCTGAAAGTTAACATTTTGATAAAGTGCCAACCACTTTCCATAAGCTTTAAAAGATGAAGCAATATTAGCAGTAGCTATTAAACTAAAACTACAATATATTTTATAAGACTTCATTAAAAATAACAACTTAGGAGGAATGGAATTTGTAAGAATAGTATATGCATATTTTGATGCATTTATCCCATATTTATTCATGAAATCAACATAAGCATAAAAATCTCCACTGTTGCTTATTAAATCTGATATAAACACAATGTCCTTGGAGAACCTCTTGTGGTGATTTTTGTGAATTGCAATCGATTATAATAAAGTTGACCTGGGCTGCGTTCAGTCCAGACAAAACGTAGCAAAACGATATTTAAACGGAAACGGTGGTGCGTTGAACACATAGGTTGAACACGCAAGAGTTGCAACTATGGCAGCTGAGAAGGCCATTCTTTGTGTTCTTTTTGAAGAATCTTCTTTCTTTCTTTTTTTTTAAATCTCCTGGTAATCAATTCTAATTTAAATTATTTTATTTCTAGTTCTGACTTTTTTAATACTTTGTATTTTCTTTCTCATTTTTATGTAAAGCACTTAATTACCATTGTGTATCAATTTGGTTGGCTATATAAATAAACTTGCCTTGAAGTGAAGCTAAAAATATAAACAACTACATCATCATGTTGATATGCTATATTGTTACTATAAAACTCTTAGGACAAACATGTCTTCTAATATCTTCAATTATTGTGTAGCCTATACCGAGCTGCAGCGGACACATTTGTGACCCTGGACCACAAAACCAGTCTTAAGTCGCTGGGGTACATTTGTAGCAATAGCCAAAAATACATTGTATGGGTCAAAATTATTGATTTTTCTTTTATGCCAAAAATCATTAGGACATTGAGTAAAGATCATGTTCCAAGAAGATATTTTGTAAATTTCCTTCTTTAAATATATCAAAACTTAATTTTAGATTAGTAATATGCATTGCTAAGAACTTCATTTGGACAACTTTAAAAGCAATTTTCTCAATATTTAGATTTTTTGCACCCTCAGATTCCAGATTTTCAAATAATCGTATCTCGGCCAAATATTGTCCGATCCTAACAAACCACACATCAATGGAAAGCTTATTTATTCAGATTTCAGACACTCGTGACTGGTTTTGTGGTCCAGGGTCACATTTGTAAACGACTTCACTTGGACCCATTGTGCGAGCTGTCTCTTTAACACCGTGTGGTTTATATACATGTTGCTGCTGATTGGGCTGACATTTTTGACACACCGACCGAACAAGAGAAAACGTATCTCAAACACCTTGCACACCGTTTCCAGGAAACATGTCGTTCAATCCAGAAACCGTAGCAAAACGTTGCGCACTGGTTTGAGCTTGAACATGCCCCTGGGTTTTCCCTCCTGTGGTGATTTTTGTAAATTACACAGCTGCAACTGATGATAATAAATGCTAATGTAAAAGAACAACAATGAATTCAACACAATCTTTGTGGTACGATGGATCATTGTTCTGCTGTTAGAGTGACATTAACAGCTGAAACTAAATAATCTGCAGGATAGACACATGTTGTTGTTGTTGTGACAGTCTTGCTGTCTATCAGCCGAGGAAGTCAGACTGAAGGTGAAACCAGCTTGTGGAGCAGATGGAAAACTGCAGATTATATATATTAACTTTTTTCTTATAAAAATGTGCGTCCACAAATCTTACGTCAACTCTGTTACTGCACCTATTTTGCCTTTAAATTGGTGGAATTATCTCCCACAACTATGTAAGATACAGGAAATTATGTCCCTTTCCCTCACTGATAAGATCTGAAGCACTGAAAAGTCTGTGTATTAATTATTATTAATATATTAATATTTAAGTTCTTATACCAAGAGTGAAATGAGACACCACTTGGTTACGGTTACGTCATCATACACCGTTGCTAGCTGGCTGCTACGTCACCAGAGCCAACAAGTGTGGATCGTTTTACAAACTTGTTAAAACTGTAGACATGCATGGAGTCCATTCAAGGCTAGTCTGCGGGACTGTTGTGCAAATCAGCAATGTAACGTTAGTGTAGCAAACTAGCGATTTTTTTTTAAACGTTTCAATTAAGAACATGGTTGCAAATATATATGTACAGGA
The DNA here is from genome assembly GCF_012432095.1 of Onychostoma macrolepis. NCBI lineage: Eukaryota > Metazoa > Chordata > Actinopteri > Cypriniformes > Cyprinidae > Onychostoma > Onychostoma macrolepis. Next base: position 31,489,858 of record NC_081158.1, read on the forward strand.
CTGTCTAGAGCACAAAACAAGACTTTCGTAATTTTAAAATAAATTATTTAAGCCGAAAATACTTTAATACTTGATGATCTGGCCGCCATTGTTGCCGGTTGCGCAGTGTGTTCTGGGTACCCCTTGGTTTCAAGTAAGCTCGCGAAAATGCTTGGTTTTAAGGGGTATCTACCACTTCCCCTTAGCCCTACCCCTCGATCAAAACGAGAATTGGGATAGCCCTTACTCTCACATGAACGCGCAAAACTAAGGGGAAGGGGTAAGACAGAGAAATGGGATTCACCCTTATTTTGAAGAAAGTCAACACTGTTACCACAATATCAAAAGAAAATTTTTTTTTATTACTGATCACACATTGGGTTATTTAAGTATTTTAATTATGATTTCATTAGTGCCATGTGCTCTTAGCATTTATGCTAGCAAGTGGAGTTTTTGGCAAAAATAAAATAAAATTGTCAATCCTGTTACCGTCAAACTCTGTTACCAAGGTAGAGTAACAATGCTGACAATAGTGTAACAGAACTGACAGTCCACCGGATAATTCTGTTACTTTACAATACTATTTTTACAACAAAACAACAACAACAACAATACAATTTCTGTTTAAAATCTCATAAACATTGAAATATGATGCACCCTTATAATATTTCAACAACATTTCTCTTTTTTTACATTATTATTGTAATATTGTATTATTGTAAATAATACATTTTCAGATGAAAAATATTTGTTCCAAGTGGACAATTCTGTGAAGACATAGGTATTTTTTTTATTTTTAAGGTATGCATAGGTGAAATATTATCTCAGTTCCAAATGTTGGAATGTAAGGACTGTTTGTCTAATGATACAAGAAGAATTTTTCCTTTTATGATTTGTTATTTCTACACATTGTCTAATTTGTCCGTAACAGAGTTGACAAACAATACCATAAAGACATCTGTTTTTTTATTAAAAGTAAAAAAAATGAAGTAACTTGTGTTTGGCAAGCACTGAATTATTAAAATTGAATATGTTTTCAATAAAAAAAAAAATGTTCTTAACTTTATGAAATGCCAAATGTATCTCCAATTATAGAATCATCCATGTATATATATATAAAATATCGCTTTATGTGGTATTCAAGATGAATCATCTTTTTCTGACTCGATGGTCAGTTTTGACTTTATCCATAAGAAAATAATGTGATGGCATAAAATTGAAAAACATATCCTGACCATTTAAGAGATTTACATTAAATAAATCAGTCACAATCAGTCAAGTTAACGACCTCTTGTGATAAACTGAATCTTCACAATTTAGTAATTTCTCTTTGTGGATCATCTAGTGTAGGAGGTAATATGACAAAAACTAAAACTGCAGACAGATATGTTACACAAGATTATGGTTATTTAACTCTCTTTATAATTTATTAAAGACTCTTACATTAATTTTCCACATTCACTTACAGTGCAGTCTGTACAAGTACAACAAATCAGTGTACATATAAAAAATGTGATGGTACTGTATTTGGCATGGATCATCTTAGGTAGTTTCATTTACACAGCACCTTAGTTTAGTACAAAACAATGAGAATATAAAAAAATAAGAAATGATATTGCAAGATAAACCCTGTAAAACAAGCAAGAATAAACAGTGAGGTGCTGCCTGTGACACTGTTTTGATGGAGAGAGCATTTCATACAGTGCTTCACAAGACCTTGAATCTCAGAAGAGAATGACGCAATTAACAAGGAGATAAAATGAAGTGTTAAAAACCAGCACCATTTAGTGAGAGACATGCTTAGTGTGGGTGACGGTACAGTCACCAAGGACACTTTGAATGTGTGTATTGTGCTGCTCAGGGGTCTTTTGTGTGATGTGCAGTGCTACGTGGGGACAAAAAGTGGTGACTCACTGCTTTCTCGAGAACATAGACACCCTCCTGTTTAACACATGATGCTACAGGGAAAAAAAGAAAGAAAGAAATGAATCAACTTCACGCAACCACTTTTTGAAAGAGACCCTGCCTCAGGTGGTACCTCACAACCTCACAAAGTGTTCATATTTACATAAATATTAAACATTTCCACAGATAGACACAGTGAGTGACCATATAAATAAATCTCGATCATTTCAGAATAGTATACATGTTAGAGTACTGTATTGTGCAGTTATTATACATAAAGTGTGCTTCAGTTATTGGAGAAGATATCATTCTTTCAATCCATACACAGATATATTTGTGTTTTTACCCAAAGCATCAAATTCTTTTACAGAATAAGGAAGATCACCATTCCATATTCACATACACATATATATATATATATACACATACACATATATATATATATATATATATATATATATATATATATATATATATATATATATATATATATATACATATATATATGTGATCCCACAGTAATTGTGTCAGTTTAATAAGAAACAAAAGTCCCATAATAATCACAGCAGGGTCACTGGGCTTCCAGCAGACCTTCCCACTGAATAGGTTGAGAGAAAACCTCTCTTTCAAGCCACATCTCGTAGCTGTAATGGAAGTCTTCGGGCAGGTCGACACGCTGGCCTAAAACGCTTTGGAGGCAGTTGTCTACTGGTGCAAAATCACTGTTCTGATTCTTATCATAACGGCGCGTGTTGAATTTCTCGATGCTCTCGCGTAGTGCACACTCCTCCGCCTGGAAATCCCACGGCCGAGCGTCGATATCTGGCAGAAGAGAATGAAAAATTGGAGCATGTACAGTATTACACAATAGAATAACTACAATAGCTGTGTCACAATTCAGGGGCTGCATCCTTCACATTGTTAAATGGTTAGTCTGGGCTGCAAAGGATCCATTTGTTGCATTTGTAAGAGCCTCCAAAAAGCCTTTGTCACACCGCTGTGATGCATTTGGTCTTTAAATGCAGTCTGTAAAGGTGCAGTATGTAATATTGACAGCTAGTGGTTGAAATGGGTACAGCAGTACAAATTCAAAATATTTGAGAGCGTTGTTTCTCTTGCCCCCTCCTCCTCAGATTCGACATTCATGAGGGTTGCCAGATTGAGGACACGGAACAGGAACAAGTGCAATTTAGAAAGGAAGGCAACACGGAGTCTGAAATTTTCGCACATTAAAAAACTAATACGACCTCACATGTTTACACACTGCCTCCGAAACTTTTGTAATAAATTCATAAAAATTCGGATCAGGTTCGATTTTCTGCATTTTCGCAACCGTAGCAAGCATTTTGATAGGAAAGAATGACGAATATGAAAAAGAAAAAAAAAAACGCATACAAAAATTTCGGAGTCAGTGTGCAATGACCTTAAATTTTCGTTTTTCACATCCGTGGCAAGCATTTTGAGAGGTGTTTTGACAGTTAAGAGCCACTGTACAAGCGAACGCCAAAATCCAGAATAGCGATTGTCAAGTTCATCCACTTCATCTCGCAGCACAAAGCACTGTATATAGATCCTTGCACACGGAGTTCACAGAAATTGGTGGTCTTCTTTTTAATATGTGGCTCTAGTATCGCTAGCAAAGCATCAAGCTGAGCCCCTAACATCCTGAAGTAAACTTTGAATCGCCCGTAATAATCCCGCTGCTCCTTATTTTATATTTTGGGATTGAATGGACCCAATATTTCCTTTCTTTTTCTTTTTTTTTTCTCCATCATCTTCAATGCTTGAAGACTCCATTTAGTAGGCTACTGTTTTGCTAATTTTTTAATTTGCATCGGACTGTGTGCAAGGTTTCTTACATTGCAAGTCGATAAGTTGATTTATCAGCGTTTTAATATTCCACCTGGTCGTATAGATTTTTAGATGGTTTCTGAGGCTAGGTAGAATCTGCTAATCAGTTCATTTGCTGGCTTCCATGGCTTGAATATGTTGTGTTTTACCAACTGGCAACCCAGGGTGTTACAAAATTATTGGGGAAATTGGCAGTGGGTGGAATCACACAGACAGATTCTGACATGGAACACATATTTAGAACACATATGTGACCCTGGACAACAAAACCAGTCTTAAGTGTCAATTTTTCAAAACTGAGATTTATACATCATCTGAAAGCTGACTAAATAAGCTTTCCATTGACGTATGATTTGTTAGGATCGGACAATATTTGGCTGAGATACAACTATTCGAAAATCTGGAATCTGAGGGTGCAAAAAATTCTAAATATTGAGAAAATCACCTTTAAAGTTGTCCAAATGAAGTTATTAGCAATGCATATTACTAATCAAAATTAAGTTGTGATACCTTTACGGTAAGAAATTTACAAAATATCTTCATGGAACATGATCTTTACTTAATATACTAATGATTTTTGGCATAAAAGAAAAATCAATAATTTTGACTCATACAATGTATTGTTGGCTATTGCTACAAATATACCCCAGCGACTTAAGACTGGTTTTGCGGTCCAGGGTCACATATATAGAATAAATGGCTGTAGTGTTGTTTTTCTGAGAAAAAAGTATGATAACTTAGCATGTTTCCTAAATATCTGCAAAAATATTATGGTACTTTTATGCTTTAGTACAGTAAAAAACAAAACAAAAAAAAAACACATACAGCACCTTCAAAAGACGCAGCCTGTGAGTTGGGATGCAGCTTATGAGCCACGTTTCACCAAGGAAATTATTCAAAATTTTAAAACATTAGAATAAAAACAATTCTAATTTTGACTGATTAGCTGTCTTTCTCACAGGCCCTGCCCCCAACCCTGACTAAAAATAACCCTAATATTTACCATTCCCATATGCCCAGTCGTCATTGAGCCGATGTCTGACTTTCTGGTAGATGGCAGACATGGTTTTCATGTTACTCTTTCTCCATTGGCGGCCCAGATACTTGGTCTGTATCTTGAGAAGTTTGAGGACGTAGAGCTGCATCATGGCTTGTTTAACCTTGAGCGCCCTCTTGAGGATAGGAGCAGACTTGAACACCACAAGCATCTGGAAAGGAAAGAGACCCAACACAAACCAATGAAAATTGCATGTAAAACCATTCATACATGAATCGACTCAAAGAATAGAAAAATCAGTGATTTATGAACAAACGTATAAACAATTTTTTTTTTTTATATTGATTCTCCACATGAACAGATTGCATTACACAATTAGAGATGTCACTGATTGATATCATTAGCTATATATACACATATCAACATTGATATGTATTTTGAAACAGAGAAACAGGTAAGGTTATATAGAAAAACACAGCAAAAATAGCAGCCATGATTTAAAAACAAAACAAAAAAAAACTATGGAGTAATTATAGGATATAAACCATTTACACAGAAATTCAATCATACTTCCCTTGAATAAGGCCTAAGTATAAACGAGATGGCATAATACTGGTATTCACAAAATAAACATTTTCTTTTAATTAAACATTCTTCACCATAGTTCTTGAGTGTTTCCACTTGGTAATTTTGTTAAGGATCCTCAGTAGGTTGATGCAGGAGAAGAGATTACGCCAGCAGAACTGATTACTGTCACCAGCTTCCTGTTTACACACACACACACACACACACACACACATTCAGCATTTTGACAACCAACAAAAATGATAGGTTCTTTCTTTTCAGACACCTAAATTACCTATAAAATAAAGTCTGGAGTAAAAAAACAGACAAAACTGTAGTGTTTTGCATAATTACCAGGCTTTCAGCTGTGAGTTCAGGCATTTCATGAACCACACAATGAGGGAAATCCAGGGCACAAATGCTGCCATCAGAAAACACAATATGTTTAAAAAAAACTTACTGACGCAGAAGTTGGTTTGAATGAACATATACCCAAATGTCTACCTGTTTTTGGCACTGATGTAAGACATGATGTTCTGGTTGAAGAATTTGAGGATGAGCGGGATGCAATTGGCAAACACCAGGTGCTGAGCCACATATTCAAACTGTCAGAAACACAAAAGACATCATGTTCATAAATAAATTAATTCATAAAAATCTCCAGCATTTGATTAACACCACATTTTAATATAAAGAGGAACTGCCCTTTAAATTCAGTGGTGTTACATAGACAGGAAGTCAGTTTGGCCCATAATATCTATAATTAACTGCCAACTTCCATCTATCTCTGATGAGCTGAAGCTTTCATTAGGCTTTCATTTGCAAGACATTCATCGTTTCTCTCAGCTGAGACTGAGATGCATACTGAAAAGTGATTTGTTTCCAGTTCCTCTCCGTTTATCATGGCTTTAGACGTTAATGAGCAAACTCTGTCAAAGAGAAACCCAGAGCCTCTCTTGTTACCCAAAATTAACTGTATATCAGCTCGGTGGGATATGTGAGCAGATCAGCAATGCTGACGCTCATTCTTCTTGTTAAAATCTGAGCGAGTGAGTGATTGAGTAACTGAAACAGAGCGAGAGGGAAAAGATATGTGCGACTGCCTTCAGTAGCTGATTATTCAGCGCTGTATGAATTCAGTGAATTCAGTGAACCTTTAAGTCAAGTGTGAGAAAGGGTAAAATGAAAATAAATGTGTTATAAAACTGTTCCCACTCCAGTGCTATTTATTTCCGCCGATAGGAGGCGCCACTTAAAAACACCCACGTTCATTTTTCATAATTTGTCATGCTCATCATACAGGATTAGTCTGAAATGTGCTGACAAGATGAAGCACATCACGCTTTAGAACATTTTGTTCTCGTCCTCTGCTAATATTTTTAAATAATTTGATGTAGGAGGAGAGAAATCCTCAGATTTTTGTCAGCATGAGACAACAAGGCGTCAAGTTTGCTAAAATGTTATGTTTAAATGCAAACAAGCCATTACCTGATTAAATATGCAGTACATTTCCAATGCATAATTCTGAACATTGGATAAAGCAAGGTTTGTCAAAAGGTTTTTAAAAAAATGGATCTCATTTTTAGCACTCCATTAAACCTAGCGGTTTGATGGATAGTGAAAAAGATGGGTAAAGATTTAAAATTACAATTAATTAGTATTTGGGGGCTTCAGTGTGATCCTTAAATAGTTTTTTTTTAATGTCATCTAATGATTATTGTTCTAAAATATGCCTGACAAGATTTTTTGTTATTCTATTGTGACATTTTACTGGGTGTCATCTGTAAAAAAAAAAAATAATAATAATAATAATAATAATTAAAATGTATGATAGTCTTTTTTTCTTTCTCAGAAAAATCACATTAAACAGGACACATTCTAATGTAAGGAAAAAATGTAAGCTGCATTAAACCATTATGTTGATGCTTGAACCCCTTTTTGTCTTTGACCCATAATATATATATATATATATATATATATATATATATATATATATATATATATATATATATATATATATATATATATATATATATATATATATATATATATATATATATATATATATATATATATATATATATATATATATATACACATAAATCTTCAGAATATAAATAAGAAATAAAACTATTTGGTGAATGTAAGCACTACTGAAGTAGAGACTTCTGGCTCAGTGCATGAGTCCAGCTGTAGAAGAAAGTCTCTGAATCCCCTCTTTAATTTGAAATATGACAGATTTTTCTTTCTTTTTGATGCATTTAGAGTATCCTTTTTTTTAAAGGGGTCCTATTATGCTTTTTCACCTTTTGAAATTTAGTCAGTGTGTAGTGTGTATGTTTGGGCATAAAACAATCTACAAAGTTACAAATCCCAAAGTCCACTCCAAAGGGAGATACTTCATTTTTAAAAATCCTTTTCAAGAACTACAACGAACGGCTCGTTTGGACTACAAAGTTGTTTTCAGGTGTTTGTGATATCACAAAGCAGCCCATTAGAATATCATTAAAATAAATCCCACCGACGGAAATTCGAATGGTTGGCGGGAGAACGCTTGGTTGAGCACTGCACGTTTCAAAATCGAAACCCGGTGCAGGTGTTTTTAGATCCCAAATTTTCTGAAGACAGTTGGTTTCCATCAGAAATACAGTGATGTCATTTTCATTTCATCTTGCATGTAATGTTTGTGAGCGAAGCTCTGCTTTGTGTACAGCGTTACCGGGGAAACCTCGCTCTCTACTCCAACAGCGCTTCCTGCTGGCAGAGAATTCATTTGCATAATATGCGGCCATAAAAGTCTGTGGGACTATGGTATAAATAAATTCAACTGTATAAAAGTTTCACTGCAATTCATGTTATAATGTTAGAATTAAAGAACAATAAACATAATACATATTACCGTTATCTGTACATAGTAAATGCAGTTATTTTTAAGCTGTTGTTGACATCCTATCTAAAACTTGATTTAGCCAAAAAAATTAAAATTATGTGAAAAATGATGCGATTTTCGAACCGCCAAGCATGAGAGCATGTTTGTACACCCCCAAAACAAAATCAAGACTTTGTAAAAGAGCATAATAGGACCCCTTTAAGTGCTTGTCTCATTGTTGTCTCTCCCTGGCTCTCTCTCTTTCGTTGTCTTGTGATGAATGGTGCTTTGACAGCGAGCCTATCAGCAGAGCGCAGGGTCAGTTTGGCCAAAGACATCAGAGAGACACGAACAGAGAGAGGAATGGCAAATAAAGAGAGTCTGACCTGATATATATGGTTGAGTTTGAAGTGTTTGAGCAGCAGTAACAAGAGAGCTGAAATCGCTTTGACGATAATCTCCTTGTGTCTGTTCACATCAATGCCCAGCTTCATGCTCTGGAGGACGGTGATTCTGTTTCCAACACAAACACGGGAAATGTTTGCTGTGCGTCTAAAACAAAGCACTGATCTTTTCATGTGCCATGCACAAATCAAACGCAGGGTCTCTGCTGTATTTGTGAGTAGACTCACGGCATCTCCTCCGGCAGAACGTCGGCTAGGATGTTGATGGAGTCTGTCTTTGCTTTGGAGGTTGGAGCTGCAGCCAGAAGGAGCTTCAATAGAGCAATCTACAAAGAGACTAACATTAGAGCAGAATTCCTACCAGGTTTGTCAGAGGAGTTGCCTGCATTAACCACTACACCTTTAAGTATTAGCATTTAGAATTAAGGCAAAACACCAAAGATCATTATGGTAAGTAAATAAAATAAAAATAAATTAAAAAAAACTAAGATATATTTCCCAAATTAATTTGATTGATTACATTAACTTTTTTTGTATTACAAGTTTGCTAAAATGTTATGTTTAAATATGCAAACGAGGCACTGCCTAATTTGCATAGATGTCCAGAACAAAAATCTGAATATTGGATAAAGCCAGGTTCAAAATTCTTGTTTCATTTTGCCGACACATTAAAGTCAAAGATTTGAATATATCTTTTTATCAATACATAAAGCAGAAAATACTGTCAACAGCAGTGTTATTTTAGTATCATTGAGACACCATTTGATTTTATAAGTTTTTATTAATATTTTGAATCAGTTTTCATTTTTATACCTTTTTCATTTTAATTTGTTGTGTGCTTGTGGCATTTTTAGTAGTATTATTTGAAATACATTGTTTTTATTCATTTTCATTTCAGTTTTAGAATGTTGCTTTGTATACTAAATATAAAGAAAATGTTTTGACATATATTTTTAAATTTAAATTGAATTAATAATTTAATTAATTTCAGTTAATGCTCATTTTATTCAAGTAATGAATTTTTTTTTAATGGTTTTAAATTTTAGTTAATTATAATAACCCTGGTCAGCAGCTAGAAAAATACATATTTTCACCATGTTATGGGGAATAAATATTTGAGAAATCGACCTTTAAAAATATGTAATGTAATTAAAATCTACAAATGCAAACATTTAAAGTGCAATATACAACAAAATTGCATTTTGCATGTTCTCTTTGCACTAATCTGAAACAACACATTATGAAACACCAAACATGCCTATAGTGTTTGCTCTGAAATATTATCAGAAAGAAACTGATCAAAAATGCAAATATTCTTCTGAAAAGCATGAGCTGTATTCACAAGTATCTGGATGTGTAAAAAGAAGAAGTGTAGGAGACACTTACTACATATTGAGAGAGACTAGGCAACATTCCCAAATATAGAATCTCTGCAGGTGTTTCTTCCACCTCCTCTTCCCCCTAGCCAATCAAAAGAGGAGATTCTGGCCGACAGCTTAATGAACCAATAATAAATGCAAAAGAACAGCAAAGTTGAGTCACTTACCATAGTCATGGGACACTGCTGCAGCTCCTCCTCTCTCTTGATCTGGACCTCCGCTACGGAGACATACTTGTGCTTGAGAGGGAAGGGGTGAGAGAGAGAGAATTGCCATGGTGACCGAGGGCGGATATCTAACTGTAAGTGGCTGAAAGAGCCCCAATAGAGCATGCATTAGACCACTGAATTCACATCAATGCATATCTGTGGCACAACAGCTGGTAAATCCAACAGATATATATACAATAATCAACTTACTGAGTATCAATAAAAGGGCAAAACATTTGAAGCAGGAGAGAATGCTTTAGCATTTATTATTCATGCATATGATGTTCAAATATATATATTTTTTACTCTTCCAGGTGTGTAGAAGAACACTAGAATATTAGAAAACAAAAATGTTTTCATGCTTACCTGTTTCAAAGTCTTTACGCTCTCATGTATGGGCCTGGGTAACCCAACCAAAGTGTCAGTGTCACTGTAAAACAACATTAGAAGGAAAGAAAATACTGTGTGAACCAGAAACAGCAGAGGATACTGATTTAATGATAATGAAGGTGACCTTTACTATTGTTCATCATTCAGAACCTGGGAGAATTGATCAGACACTCACTTTCCCAAGGTGAAGCCGATAAATTTATTTCTGCTGGTCTCCAGAAAGTGCTCGATGTCTTTCTCTCTGTGGGAGAAAGAAGAAAGCAATTGACTGCATGAGGAGTTGGTTTGGAATTTTCTCGGTTTAGGACAGGACTGCTACCAACAGACAGCTGCTTAAACTTATCAAAAAGAGCAGTGTAAATGTGTCCCTTTGTCATCTTTGCACTAACCTCTTTAAAGCGCTGCAGCACCCCCTCCCTCACGCTCTCGTTCCCATCTGCATGCAGCAGTGCAGCTCAGCACAGCGTTACAATTCACAGGTAAAGAAGCCACAGAGCTAAATACTGTACTGCGTGGCTCTTTGAATAATCAAGAGGATTTGATCAAATGTGACTGTCACCACTTTTGCTGTTTCAAATTCATCTCTTTTCCTTCTTTTTCTTCCTCTGTGTTTCTCCCTGTTCATTAGTCTCTGTCCTCAAATATGCATTATTTATGTCAGAGGTACTGCAGTCCTAAAACCAGCCTGTTTCCAGCACAGGAGCTGTAGTAGCAGTTAGACGGGTCACTACAGATACACTACAATTTTGGGATCAGTATGATATTTTTTAAAGAAATTAATACTTGTATTCAGCAAGGATGCATTAAGTGGATCAAATGTGACAAAGACATTTGTAAGGTTTCAAAAATGTATATTTTTTAAACTTTCTCTTCATCAAAAAATCCTGAAAATAGATGAATCGTGGTTTTCGCAAAAATATTAAGCAGAACAACTGTTTGCAACATTGGTTAATACCACAAATTTCAAATCAGCATATTAGAATGATTTCTGAAGGATCAAGTTACACTGAAGACTGGCGTACTAATGCTGAAAATTTGGCTTTGCATCACAGGAATAAATTACATTTTCAAATGTATTAAAATAGAAAACAGCTATTTGAAATTGGAATAATATTTCACAATATTCTTGTTTTTACTGTATTTTTAATCAAATAAATGCAGCTTTGATGAGCATAAGGGACTTGCCAACCCCAAACTTTTGTCTCCCTGAACCTTATTCACAAAAAATTGCTCTGTTGTTTTGCAAATAAGTCAAAATAGCACAGTTTATGGCCATTACATTTGATGAAGACCTTGTCTGCTACCTGACTTTGGGAGCCCATGGCAGTCCCTTGGGAAACAACACTCTCTCGGTTGGCGGCCGCAGTGGTGGTGGCGGCGGCGGTGGTTGGATAATAACGTCTCTGTCGAGAGGGTCGACCTCTCCCTCAATGCCACTGTCCACGTCCTCTGGGTCATCTTCCTCATCCCGTGCATCATCGTTTTTGAAAGGGTCCCGTTCGTTGTAAGTGTCCAGGCTGTCCTGTTTGACCAGTGGCTGCAAGAGGGTTAAAAAGAGTTTAAGATCAAGTTGCAAATGTATATATTACTCTGGACCCTGATATTGAGTCTCATTAAGAAAGCCCAAATTCATAATCCATAATGTCAATAAAGCTCGACTTGACTTGGCTTGATAATTAAAAGTGATAGTTCAACCAAAAATGAACATTCTGTCATTATTTACTCACTCTCGTGCTGTTCTAAACCTATATGTTTAGAGCAGTTAGTAGCCATTGACTTCAAGTCAATGGCTACTGTTTGGTTACCAACATTCTTCAAAATATCTTCTTTTGTGAAAGAAAGAAATTCAGGTTTGGTACAACTTGAGTAAATGAAGACAAAATGTAAATTTTTTGCTGGATTATCCCTTTAAGATTTTAAAATATATGATTTATATGGTGTGAAAGAGGTATGGTTTCATTCTTTAATGATGAAACTATGTTTTTTTTCTTTAAATTTTTTCTGAACTGACCAAATAGAAAACTCCTGCATGAGACTCATATCAGGGTTTTTTCCCCAGGTTCTTCTGGTATTTTAGCCTTCAGATTACGTTCCCCATCCATTGCTGAAACTTACCGTCCCATAAACCTGCAAATGATAAGCATCACAAAAAAAAACTAAAAAAAACTTTCAATCCAATTTTGGGGACTCACACATTCCAGATACAACACTGCAGCTCCTTTTTTAACATTCCTGTGCAGATTCAGTTCAACAAAGGCACAAAAAACAAGTTCTTCACATCTCTAGTGTTGTGCAAACGCATGAATGGCAAGATTCAGAGCAAGCATCAGGCATGAGGTGCATTAGTGGAGCGTCACCGTTGGTTCCAGTGCAGTCAATGTATGAGTGTGTCTGTGGGCGGTACTGAGGCCATGAGCACAGGTGACTCAGCTGTGATTGGTTGCCTATGAGAAGAAGCCATTCTGCTAGCTAGTGGGAGCCGGAGTGTGTCTATGTGGATCTCATTGACTGAGAATATGTGGAAAGATATGCAAATGGAAAGACAAGAGGAGAGAGAGACAGAGAGTCTTGCTAATGTCCATGGCCAGCTGTATCTCTCAGAACCCTTCCCCAAATCAAGTTTCAAAGGAAAAACAAATTGCTGTGAAGGAAAAGAGAGTGAAGGAGTGCAAGGCCAGCCCACAACAAAGAGAATGCACAAAAGGGGTTTGGGGTAAAGACCTGTTTCTTGGCATATGGACTGTCTCCTTCCAAGCTATCAACAAAGGCACTCTGTAGGGACACAAGGAAGAGATGGGAATGAGCCAACAGGACAACGAAAACCCAGAGAGAAAAGGGCAGAAAAGAGGGAGAGTTGAGGAGAAAGGGTTACAGAAAACTTACAGAGACAGAGTGAGACAGGAAGGAGAAAGGTCAAAAACTGTGAAACCTGCTGTGATTGGTCGACGGTGTTGTCCGGCCAATCGGTGTTCTGCTACATTTCATTCTCATTGTGACATCACCGTTGCTTAGATTGTCAGAAGGACAGAAGTGTGGCATGAAGTCCCTTTTGTGGGTTTATTTTAAAGCTTGTGTAAGTTTTGCAAGCTGTGTGGGCTGCCCTGCATCATAGTCACGGAATAAAATCCAGTACCGTTTCTTACTAGTATGGGCTGTTGATTTAAAAAAATAGTGGCTGTTTTGCTACAAAACTACAAAATCTGATGTATTTCATAGCAGTTTTGCTTTCAACAACCATTTGTAAGGTTAAGTCATCTTGTATTATCCATTAATCGCCAAAAAAAACTGCCATAAAGACATGATTTCTTTCTTCCTCTGAGCCAGGTTACAATTATTTATCGATTTTCACATGAATGAATGTTTCTGAGGACTTTACTACCACTTTTTCCACTCTGTAAATTAAATAACATACTGAATACTTCTTTTTGTCATTAAAACTTTGACATTTGACTGCTTGTTTTATTTTGACAAGTTTTATTTACACTGCCGTTCAAAGTTTGGGAAAAGTACGATTTTTAATGTCTCTTATGCTCATCAAGAATACATTTATTTGATCAAAAATACACGAAATAGCAAAATCGTCAAATATCACTGCAATTTAAAATAACGTTTTTCTATTTTAATATAATTTAAAATATATTCCCTATATTATTATATTTATTCCTGTGATGCAAAGCTGAATTTTTAGTATCGTTACTCCAGTCTTCAGTGTCACATGATCCTTCAGAAATCATTCTAATATGCAGTTTTTTTGTGATACTTTTTTTTAGGATACTTTGATAAATAAAAAGTTTATTTAAAACAGGAATCTTTTGTAGCAACATACACTTATATACACAGTTTAAAAGTTAGGGGTCAGTACATTTTTTTTCTTTCTTTTTTTGAAAGAAATTAATACTTTTATTCAACAGGGATGTGCTAAATTGAAAAAGACAGACAGAAAAGATTTCTATTTTGAATAAATGTTGTTCTTTTGAATTTTTTATTCATCAAAGACTCTCAGGTTCAAAGGATTCGCAGGTTTTGAAGGATCATGTGACACTGAAGACTGGAGTAATGATGCTGAAAATTCAGCTTTGCTTCACAGAAATAAATTATATTTTAAAAGTATATTAAAACAGAAAACCATTATTTTAAATTGCAATTATATTTCACAATATTACTGTGTTTTCTGCATTTCTGATCAAATAAATGCAGCCTTGATGAGCATAAAAGACTTCCTTAAAAAACATTAATAATCTTACCGATCCCAAACTTTTGAACGGCAGTGAATACATACAGTATATAGCCTATAATCTGAAAAATCTATTTTGTACAAAAAAATAATTCATGATGGAAAGTTTTATTGATATTTTTGAATTCTGCAACAAATTGAATAATTTTTTCAAGATGCAGGGCTGTGTAATAGGTAGCACAGATCAGAATTTTTGTGTGTTTTGAATTTCATATACTGAATGTATAGGTTCAGATGCATGAGAGGTTGTGTGTATTCATGCTGGCACGGTTCATGTATTTCATCTACACGTGGTTTCTGCTAGTGTAACGTCATTTGTGTGTGTGTTTCTCGTACCCGGCGACTCCTGCGTCCTCTCTTCTGTTGTTGCTGTTGCTCGATGAGCTCCATGGCCGAGGCTGGAGGAGAAGCCGCCCGCATGTTTCGCACAACCTTAATGCTGTCCTCAGGGAGCGGCGGCAGGTTCAACTGCTCTCTCATTCTCACCTTCATCTCCTGCAACTCCTCGAAACCTCCCAGAGTGAACTGAGGTGCACAAACACGCAGAAATCAATGGACAGAGCACTATATGCATATAAACAGGTCTGTTATTGACTAGAGCTGCCCGATTTAGAGTTGAAAGAGTCCATGATGAGAACAGGGTTTATATTTTGAAAAATCCAAAAAGGTTTCTCTTTATCTGGTAAAATAGAATAGAATAAGCAGTAATTATTCTATGGAATGTAGCATAATGAAAGAAAATAGAACAGAATTAAATCTTCAATCAATCCAGAATAACATATAATTCAAAAGTTTGGGGTTGGCAAGATTTTTTACATGTTTTTGAAAGTCTCTAATGCTCTCAAGGCTGCATTTATTTAAATTAAAATACAATAAAAACAGCAAAATTGTGAAATATTTTCTCAATTTAAAATAACTGTTTCTATTTTAATATATTTAAAAAATTTAATGTGATCTGTGATCCTTCAGAAATCATTCTAACATACAGATTTCTTGCTCAAAAATTTTTTTTATTATTTTGAATGTTGAAAACAGTTGTTGTGCTTAATATTTTGTGGAAAATGACAATTCTTTAGGATTCTGCATTTATTTGAAATAGTAGAAACAAATATATTTACTGTCACTTTTGTTCAATAGAATGCATCCTTGTTGAATAAAGGTATTAATATCTTTAAAAAAAATACATCTTAATGACACCACACTTTTTAACAGTAGTATGTAATGTGATGAATAGAATAGAATCGAATAGAATAGAAATCGCTTTGTATGGAATAAAACATGACAGAATGAAAGACGTTTATTTCTAAGAATAAATCTGTAAATTATATAATAGAAATGATAGAATAGAATATTATGTAGCATAACAGAATAACATAGAATAAGCAGTCAATTATCTGTGGAATAGAATAGAATAGAAAATCACTTTGTATGGAATAAAACAGAATTAAACTTCTTCCATTCTGTCATTTTGTTCGAAGAATAAATCTGTAAATGATATAATAGAATAGATAGAACAGAATATTCTGTAGCATAACAGAATAGCATAGAATAAGCAGTCAATTATCTGTGGAATAGAATAGAATGGAATGGAATAGAATGGAATAGAATGGAATAGAATAGAATAGAATAGAATAGAATAGAATAGAATAGAATAGAAATAACTTTGTATGGAATAAAACATGACAGAATGGAAGATGTTTATTTCTAAGAATAAATCTGTAAATGATATAATAGAAATGATAGAATAGAATATTATGTAGCATAACAGAATAGCATAGAATAAGCAGTCAATCATCTGTGGAATAGAATAGAATAGAATAGAATAGAATATATAAAACAAAATAGTAACAAAATTATTTATCTAAAATGGAGCATATGAACAGTGATTCTGATGTGTGTGTATTGAGACTGACCAGTATGGTCTTCCACAGTAAGAGCAGCACTTTCTTCATGGGGAAATGGGGCGCATTCATGCTGCAAAACTTGGTTACCATGGTGAAGAGGAGGAGGGCAAAGGGCTCTCCGTTATAAAGGGGTGAACCTGAGAGGAGGAGGGAGGTTAATCACTGCGCCATAGAGAAGGTCAACAGCCAACCACTGCAAATACACACACACACACACACACACACACAAACACACAAACACACACTCTGTATATCTGTAAGGCTATAGGCCACATCGTTCTCTCATAATCTTTCTCACCCAACTCTGTTTTGAAGGCCTGCCTGGCTGCCTTCCTCTCAGGACTGTCACCCTCCATTTCCACTCGAATGGTCTCAACCATCAGATACATGATGCTCAGAAGAACCCTTTAGAACATGATGCAAATGCCTTTATTTTAAATCGGAGTTATTGAGTGTAAGTGTGTGTGTGTTAGTACGAGAGTTAGTCTTTGTGTGTTGTAACCAAGGGTAAATATTATCCTTCTATAAAACAACATTCATATATACAGGTGCTGGTCATATAATTAGAATATCATCAAAAAGTTGATTTATTTCACTAATTCCATTCAAAAAGTGAAACTTGTATATTATATTCATTCATTACACACAGACTGATATATTTCAAATGTTTATTTCTTTTAATTTTGATGATTAGAGCTTACAGCTCATGAAAGTCAAAAATCAGTATCTCAAAATATTAGAATATTTACATTTGAGTTTGAATAAATGACCATCCCTACAGTATAAATTCTGGGTATCTCTTGTTCTTTGAAACCACAATAATGGGGAAGACTGCTGACTTGGCAATGATCCAGAAGACGAACATTGACACCCTCCACAAAGAGGGTAAGTCACAGAAGGTCATTACTGAAAGGTCTGGCTGTTTACAGAGTGCTGTATCAAAGCATATTAAATGCAAAGTTGACTGGAAGGAAGAATTTGGGTAGGAAAAGGTGCACAAGCAACAGGGATGACCGCAAGCTTGAGAATACAGTCAAGCAAAGCCAATTCAAACACTTGTGAGAGCTTCACAAGGAGAGAACTGAAGCTGGAGTCAGTGCATCAAGAGTCACCACGCTCAGACGCCTTCAGGAAAAGGGCTACCAAGCCACTTCTGAACCAGAGACAACGCCAGAAGCATCTTAACTGGGCTGTGGAGAAAAGAACTGGACTGTTGCTCAGTGGTCCAAAGTCCTCTTTTCAGATGAAAGTAAATTTTACATTTCATTTGGAAATCAAGGTCCCAGAGTCTGAAGGAAGAGTGGAGAGGCACAGAATCCATGTTGCTTGAAGTCCAGTGTGAAGTTTCCACAGTCAGTGATGATTTGGGCTGCCATGTCATCTGCTGGTGTTGGTCCACTGTGTTTTCTGATGTCCACAGTCAACGCAGCCATCTACCAGGAAATTTTAGAGCACTTCATGCTTCCTTCTGTTGACAAGCTTTATGGAGATGCTGATTTCATTTTCCAGCAGGACTTGGCACCTGCCCACACTGCCAAAGGTACCAAAAGCTGGTTCAATGACCATAGTGTTACTGTGCTTGATTGGCCAGCAAACTCGCCTGACCTGAACCCCATAGAGAATATATGGGGTATTGTCAAGAGGAAGATGAGAGACACCAGACCCAACAATGCAGAAGAGCTGAAGGCCACTATCAGAGCAACCTGGGCTCTCATAACACCTGAGCAGTGCCACAGACTGATCGACTCCATGCCACGCCGCATTGCTGCAGTAATTCAGGCAAAAGGAGCCCCAACTAAGTATTGAGTGCTGTACATGCTCATACTTTTCATTTTCATACTTTTCAGTTGGCCAAGATTTCTAAAAATCCTTTCTTTGTATTGGTCTTAAGTAATATTCTAATATTTTGAGATACTGATTTTTGACTTTCATGAGCTGTAAGCTCTAATCATCAAAATTAAAAGAAATAAACATTTGAAATATATCAGTCTGTGTGTAATGAATGAATATAATATACAAGTTTCACTTTTTGAATGGAATTAGTGAAATAAATCAACTTTTTGATGATATTCTAATTATATGACCAGCACCTGTATGTATTGTGCATTGATGCAATGTGCTCAAAAGACATGAAAGCTGCAAGTCAGAAAGCTCTTTGTCAGCCCAGGGTTCCTCCGCACCAATTTGAATGTAAATCTGAGAAGTGGATTGTGGGTTGGATGAAGTGAAGTCTAATGATGTGAGAGGGAAAAAAAATGAATCAGTCCCAGTCGGCATCTTACCTGAGTTCAGTGCTGTCAGCCAGAGAAATGGCTGGTTTTCTCACTGCGCTGCTGCACGCCTGGTTATTACTGGAGAAAAAGAGAACGATACTAAATCAAAATATATATGCACATGTAAGAGGACATCCTTACATTACAACTGCGCCAAAAGACCAGGGTTAATACAGCTGACCAAAACTAAAACCATAAAAAACCATGTACGCTACATATAATAAAATAAATTTTAACTGAAACAAAATATAAAAAACTTATTAAAACGAAATTTATTTTAGGCAGTTGCCAAGGAAAAATTTCTCATTTACATTTAGTTTAACTTGATGTACTAAAATAATGGTAGCACTTTACAGAATGTCCCATTAGCAAACATTAGTTAAATGCACTAATTTTCCATTCTTAGTTTGTTAAGTAATGAAGTTGTCTAATGTTAAAAGATAGAACTCTATTGTAAAAAAAAAAGAACTAATCCAAAAACTAATAAAAAAAATGATAAAAACAAAAACAAAATTACTAAAACTTAAAATGAAAACAGAAAAATAAAATCTAATTCAAAATACTGATAAAGATTATAATAATAAATCGCAGTGATCCTAAAAACACTGTAATAACACTCTAAAAGATTCATTAGAACCAGTCAATCTTTCTATCATTCCACAAAATACAATACAACAGTTTTAAAGAGGCAAACAAGCCGTGCAGTCTAATCCCTCGTTCAGTACAAATACTAGCCGTCAACCAAAACCCTGATCATTTGAATCAGATGTGCTCGGCTGAATATGAATCAATGCTCAGAGAAGCCGGAGGGCTAATTGTGCAAATTACGGCGTAGTAAACCAACAGCAGAGGCAGCGGTACAGTTCCACACAGTTCTGCTGTGTGGGCTGATGAGACCATGTATGAAGACATTAAATCCCCCAGGCAGGGGCATGAAAGAGGAGAGGCATGGTGGCCAGGCTGTCTTTGAAGCGGAGATCACAGACGGACCACTCTGTGGCTCTCTTTAACACAAGAGGAGAGAGAGCGTGCTGGTGCAGGAAATAAAGAACCGCCTTATTATGGAGAGATGACAGCAGGTACGAGATGGATACACAAAAGAACTAGGCCTTTTTGATCTTGCCTTTAAATTATGAAGCTTATATTAACTTCATAAGAATATGATGAAGCAAAATACAATTTGTTCAAATTTGTTAAATGTTAACATTGTATTCTGGAATATAAGTCACGTTTTGTTTTGTTTTTTAATGTGCTGTGATTTATTTTCCAAAGCGATTTATATAACGCAATGCATGTCAAGCACACATATATTAAAAGTAAGCTATTATATTTTCTGCAATACAAGTCATGTTTTTCAATCATCTGCAACTGCAACTAATATAATGCGACTTATATAATGATGACTTATATTATGTTTTGCATGCTTCACATTAATATAATTAACCGGAAGAATGCAAAGCATATGCAATGTCTATTTGAAAAATGCACTTCCCGCACACCAGTAGTTTCAGTGTTGCTTTTTAAGTTTTGTGGTTTATAAAAAATGCTCTTTATAATGAATACCACCAGCGTAATTATAGCCAACTAAATCTAAAACCATAAAAAAAAATTAAAAAAAATCTGCCACTTGAAATAAAAATAAATGTTAACCGAAGTAAAATAAAATATTTAAAAAAATACTTTTTTCTAAAAATTTATTTCAGCTAGTTGCCAAGGAATTTTAACTTTAACTTTAATAGTGTTTCTAATATTTGTAAGTATTTTGTTTATTTTTATTTTTTTCTGAATGTAATAAAATGCAAATGTTTTTTTTTTTTTTTTTTTTACAAATTTTCCGGAAAATAAAGTGGGTTTTCACAAATTGCACTTGCCCATGCAGGAGTTGCCACCACAATCCTAAGGTATAATGAATGGGTGCCAGTCCATTGCTATGCGGTTGCTAATGTGTTCTGAGTAGTTTTTTGCACGTTCATTTTTATGTTGGTACAGTATGTGCAATAATATGAGTGATATCTGATTGCACTGATATCACTCTCTGAACAAAATAAAAAGATCCATTAACAAGAAACAGAAAAGAGAAAGCTGTCCGTCTCATTAGTACAGTACCCAGGAGATCCACAGTAATACACAACTGTTTCACACACACACATACACAGTCATGACTGAGCCGTTTCTAACCTGCTCCCTCAGGAGGAGGAGAGTAAAAATAGCAGCACTGTTAAACACTTCCCTCCGCTGGAGATTCAGTCTCTGTCTGCCTCTTTCAGTATCTCACCCTTCGCCTGTCTGTCCTCGCCTGCAGCAGACGGTCTGCCCTCTGTCAAAGATCTCCACACAGAGACTGAGGCATTTTGGGAAATGAACACTTACTCTATCTCCATGCTGAGGAGCTCCAGCAGAGCTGTGAAGATGCCCATGTCGTAGAGGAGGAAGACGTTGTGTCGGGACCAGTAGAGGACATCAGTTTCTGTGTCGCACTCATCAAACACACCTGAATACATTTAAGAAAATAGAAGAAATTATATTTTGCTTAAGGAAAGACTATTTTAAGTCACCAATTAATTAATAAAAAATAAAAAATAAAAATCATGCCAATTCAGCATTTTTATGTCCAAATTCGAATGACCATAATGCTCAATGTTTCATATTTTATTGTTTCATTTTTTATATATATATTTTTACTAAAAACAAATATGCATAAATTAAAGGAAGTACTAAATTAAATAATTAACACATAATTAAAGAAAAAGCTGAAAATAAATAAAAATAAGAAAATATATTTTTCTTAAGACATAACATTTTCTTCGTGCCAATTATTAAAATCCAAATACACATTACAAAAACACTCAATAATGATTCTCATTTTTGCAATGGTCATATTTTATCGTTTTATATATTTGTATTTTTTTTTAAATATTTTTACCAAAACAAAAACTGCAACACATTTTATTTTTACATTTGCATAAAATTAAAGGCAGTACTGCAAATTAAATTACAAATTAAATAGTGCGTCGTTAAAGAAAAAATATGAAAGAAAATAAGAAATTAAATTTTTCTAAAAACACATTATTTTCATGCCACTTAAGCACATCAAGGTCCAAGTTCTCATTACCATAATAACGCACAATGAAGATTCTCATTATAGCAATTATATTTTATAGTTTCACATATTTTTTATGTTTACTAAAAACAAATACTGCTATACAGTATTATTATTAAAAAGCTAAATATGCAAAAATTAAGGGCAGTTCTAAAAAATTACATTACAAATAATACATCATTATTAAAGTAATGAGAACTAGGGGAAATATGCTTAATAATTCTTGAAATATAATAAATTAAAGATAACAAATATTTAAAAAAAAAAAAAAAAGTCACATACAGCTGCAAAATATCTTAATGATCCTAAAATAGACTTAATTTCTCATAATATATTTCATTATTTCCTTCCTTTGATTTGGGGGTTGAAATATGAAATATGTTGTTGACTGGTTTCATGAGATTCACCCATTGAATTGTGGTTGTATGTACTATATTCGTACCTTGTGCCAAATAGAGGATGGCTCGGGCCACTTTAAGCCTCTTGTCTCGATCGGTGACCTCCAGAGCGTCCAGCAGTCTCATGACATACGCCCTCTGCTCCTCCATACTCAACTCCATCCACCTCCGACCCTTCACTGAGAGCAGAGCACAGAAGAATTATGTCTCTGTCTATTTTAATCATTTCTGCCATTCTTCTACCACCTCCCATTCTGGTTTCACTTTTCACATGTGAGAAAGATTAGTCAGGATTTGTGTTGCTCAAATACCCGTGAAAGGGGCGGCACACATAAAACACTCGATCACTTCACTGACCTCTCTTCTCTTTCAGTCAAAAATGTTACTCAACCACATGCATGAGTGGAGGACTTATGAATGCAAATTACTGTACAAACCTCCCTCTGAATACTGCTAAAATATCTGCCATATGCTTCGATAGTTTGTGAAGATTTCTGCTGTAAAGCCTCAAGTCTTTTCAGTGGAAGGCATGTGTAAAATTAAATCACTAAAGCCATTCATCTGACACTGAAGGCTTGATATTGGAATTCTGACAGGACTGATGCTTTTATTAAAGTCAAATCATGAGGAATCTGAATTTCCTTGATCTTCTGATCTGATCTATAAGATCTTGAAACATTTGCTTGTGTACATTTATCATGTGAATATATACACACACACACACAACGTTAACGCATGCGATTAATCTAAAAATTTTAACGCATTAATATTTTTTAACGCAAATTAATCATTTGATAAGGTTTGACTTCTTGCCGTCTTTGCAGTGCGGAAGGTTATCTATCATTGTGTGATGAGGGTACAGAGAACCAGTGTTGCCAGGGTCGCGGCACAAGTGCTGAAAATACAGTTGCGGGAAAAAATTACAGAGCCGTGGGTTGCGGTTTTTTGGGTTACTTTTATAATGTACCACGGAAAATTATATAGGTGTATATAGGCAAATAAAAATTAAAATAGATCCTTTTACTAATGTGCATTATACTTGGAATGTATCCCTGGCAACTTAAGAACGGAGAGGCGGTTGTAACATCAAACATAGTGAGTTTCAGCAGAGTATACATGTTAAGGCTTTTACATAGCAGAAATAAACATGACAACAGCCACTATAGATTATATAAGATAATAAACACACGATTACGACAGGATATGGTCTGGATGTGATTTTCTTGAGTTTGAAGTGAGTTCTGAGTAAAAGTGTACTATTAATCTCTAGTCTTATGAAGCATGATGCTAATATTAGCTTTAATGCAGAAGGTCCAATTCTTCTTCATAATGAATTTTGTCATAATACTTCATGTAAGGTCGCAAGAAAATGTTTTGTTGTATTTATTTAGAAATACTTTTGATAATAGTTGGGTAAATGTATACTGGGATTGAAGCGATGTGGCTTGGTAAACGTTTTATTGCCAGTATAAAGGCTGATAATGGCTGAATAAAAACAAAAGAATAATGATAAAAGAATAATAAGGATTATGTCTCATACCTGGCGGAAGTGTGAAAGGTTCGGTTTCCTTAAACTAGTTTGTCATGCATCTTTATTTCAGCACATTTACAAGTAAATCCTAGTATTTTAAATTTCCATGACTGTGATTAACGCAGTTCAATTTTTTAATCGATTGACAGCACTAATATATACACACACACACACGTCTTTAATGGAAGAGTTCACCCAAAAATGAAAATGTACTCAACCTCAGGCCATCCAAGATGTAGATGAGTTTGTTTCTTCATAAAAACAGATTTGGAAAAATGTAGCATTACATCACTTGATCACCAATGGATCCTCTGCAGTGAATGGGTGCCGTCAGAATGAGAGTCCAAACAGCTGATAAAAACATCACAATAATCCACACCACTCCGGCCCATAAATTAACGTCTTGAGAAGCAAATGTAGGATATCAGAGTGAATCAGACAATTAAGATTCGATCAGAACATCGAAACATGAGGAGCCGGAATTCCGCGAAAGGGATAACCAAGGCAACAGGATGTTCGTCATAAATCGGTCCACGATAACCTAGAGCCAGCCAGTCTGAAGCAAACCTCTTTCACAAAACAGCTTATCACATTGACACAAAGAACACTTATTGATAATCCCAACTCAGTAAGGAGATTGTCAAATGGGGCAAGTAATCAAGATTGATGGTCAAAGAGATGCACAGCTTGGCCATCACAT
Organism: Onychostoma macrolepis; assembly: GCF_012432095.1. Taxonomy (NCBI): domain Eukaryota; kingdom Metazoa; phylum Chordata; class Actinopteri; order Cypriniformes; family Cyprinidae; genus Onychostoma; species Onychostoma macrolepis. The sequence continues at coordinate 31,514,545 of NC_081158.1, forward strand.
ATAAATCCACGATAGAAATCATGAGCTTCCTTAGATTGACTCCTTCCTTAGATTGAAGTATGTAACCCACACTTTTGACTCATGTCCTAATCACTTATTGTTTATGTCTTTTTAATAACAATTGAATAGCTTAAGGGTTTATATTCATGTTTGATATGTATCAGTGTGAAAATTATTGCTTGAAAAGGCTTCTTCCAGTCAATACTTTGTCAAATGTATCATATTCTGGTTATAGAAATTATACTCTGCAAAGAGCTGTAAAATTCTGACGATGTGACTGACCAGAAAACATGCTGATTTATGGATTGGGAGGAGAACCAGAGCAACACCCCGAGTTAAGACAACATCTAATTGGTCAACACACCATTTTGGGATGGGTCCAAACGCCGAGTTTAAAAACTCAGGACACCATCAAACCCTCTCTTCTCTTCTCTTTTTGCTTTTGCTTTTTAGTGCTCTTCAAGCGTGCTCTGGCTTACATGCCAGCTGCTACTTAACACCACGATGAGAAGAAAAATCACCTAGTCTTGTTACATCCTTTTACTTTCATTTCTTTTCTATCTGTTGAGAGTTTCATGTTCTAATTTAAGTTTGCCACAAAGTCCAGCTCCGACTGCACCCGCCTCAAACTTCATCCAGACCAACTCCGTATCTTCAGCCAACGCCCAAGACTTCACAACGAATGACCACTGAACTTCAGTCAATCAGCAACCTTGGGAAAACCCTTTCTGCAAAGACGACGGCAAATGGGAATCCCTTAACACAAAGGCAACGCAAGTCCATAGCTGAGCTGGTGCATTTAAACTCAATGCGAGGGTTAAATAAGTGATTGATGGTTGTTCAGGTCTATGCAATAGCACATATTGCTGTAAACTTTCACATTTTCATTATCTTAAACTCATCCTTTCCTCACTTTCTCTCTTTCTGCAACTTGTATGAATGTGTGAATGCATGTGTTCATGTGTTAGATTAGTTTACATGTCTGAGATTTATCCAATAAAGTCTTATTTATATTGAAAAGAAAAGTATCTTGTGTTTTGTGCTTACAAGTTCATGTCTTAAACTGCTGATCTTTTTACAGTGCTATTTAATAGTGTTGTCACTATATTTTGGATTTTAATATCCAGTGCAGAGTTGATTTTGTACGGCTCGTTCAGTGAATCGCCGGCCGACTCAGTGATTAGCCGTGAAACAGTGATTCTGTTCAAATTCCCTATAAAATCATAAATGATTCCCTTTGAGCTAAATTGACCTGTTTCCCAGCAATCAAGGACAGCCGGAAAAGAGAGAGTGAACGATCGCCAATGAAGAAAAAAATTCAAAGATTCCACCATCTGCAGAGAGGATCTCGACGCTGCTATAGCTAACGGTATCAAGCTAGCGCTTAAAGAGCAACAAAGTACTCTCGATTCGGTAGTTGCCGGAGGGGGTGGAAGGCTCCGATGCACCTGGCTTCCTCAGAGCTAATCTTTCCAAGTGGATCCCTTACCTGAAAGGCCGTGACATCGAGATACTAAGGTGGTATGACAGATCGGCGATCCTGGAGGGTGCTCGGCAGGCATATCCGGTGAAATATACGCAGGACAATGTCACGCTACTATTTTTTCCCGACTTTAGTCCAGCCACAACTACCAAGAGAAAGAGCTTTAATCCAGTCTTGAAGAAGATGACAGCACCTGGTCTCCAGCCCTTCCTCACCTATCCGGCTGTAATTAAACTACGGCACATGGGTGAGCAGATGATGTTCAACTCTCCTCAGAAAGCGGAGGATTTTGTTACTTCACTGTCACTGAAGACGTATTCTGCAGCGCTACAAAGCAGCGGGAAGGCGTCGGCTACCGTCTCCATCCTCTCAGCTCAAAGAGGGAAAATTAACGATGAGGTCTGTGGTGATCCTAACTGCCCTGAAGAGGACAATAACAAGGTGGCCATGGACACTTGTTAATTTCTTTTTGGAATCTTGCCCCTGCCCTGTACGTTCGTCCAATGATTGGTAAATAATAATGATTTATTTTCATTATTATTATTATTCTTCGGGCTGCTGGAGAGCAGGTTCAATCACTACGCTTTTGGCTCAGTGGGCCTTTTGGGGACATGTCTTGCGTTTAAGTGGACTGGTCACCCATCAACATTTGTTCCTGTTGTTTATGCAGACCTACACTTTTGGTAATGTGCGGTCTGCTTTGGTTTTTATACACCGCTGTTTGTCGTTCCTTGTTTTTGCTTTTTTTCTATGCCTTTCAACAGACATCAATACTTTTATTTATTCTGCTTTTCTTTTAAAAGGACTATGCATCTAGGTGGACTGGTATCGAGGATACATACTAATGTTTACATGTCACTGGCAGTATGGCATTGCTTTTGTTTCTCTTCACTTAGACAGAATCTTGGCATTATGAGCACACAATACATGTTCTGAATATCTTATCATTGAATGTGAATGGCCTAAATTCTCCTATTAAGCGTACCCGGATATTAGAATATAATATAATAAATCGATTTTCTGTGCCCGATACAAGAGTCTCATTTAAAACGTCATTTAAAAGCGATGTGGCACGTTTTCAAAACAAGTATTACAAACTGGCAGCCTTCTCTTGTGCTCCTAATAAAACTAAGGGGGTGCTTATCTTAGTCGATAGGAGGTTACATTTAACTATTGAACATATCGGGAATGATGATGAAGGTAGATTTGTTTTTATACGCTGTAAAATACATAATGACAGGTTAGCACTGGTCTCCATTTACTGCCCATATGAGGCAGACAGTGCATTTTTCACAAATATTTCCAATATATTACTTGAGCAGATGGATTGTCCTTTAGTGATGGGTGGTGATTTTAATGCTGTTTTAAATCGCGCACTGGATAAATCTCACCCTGATACTACAGCTAACCCATCCTCTAGGTTGTTAAAATATAAATTTATAACTGAACTTAATGTAATCGATCTTTGGAGAATCCAGAATACTACATCTAAGGACTTCACTTTTTTTCTAAAAAGGGAGGAACGTCTGATGGGAGGACCTTTCAAATTTTGTAACAACACACCCCTATGGCACAACTTTAATTTTTTATGTTGAAATCGGCCATTTGTCCTGCCCTCTTGGTCTACATTGGGCAGAAACACACATGCGGTGACTTATATGATAACCAGGGACTCTGCTCACTTCAAGAACTAAGAACTAAGTTTTGTTTACCAGCATCATCATATTTTGTCTTTTTTCCGTTACGTTCTGCTCTCAAGGCCTATGGAGTTCCCTGGGCATCCCCTATTTCCTCTCATCCTATATGGGATTGGATCGCACCACCCTCTGGTCGGCCATCTATTTCTTTAATATATAGTAAACTTAATGATCACACTGCAAAGTCTCTTTCTATTAAATATATCTGGAGTCGTGAATTAACAGATTTTTGATTTATTGGTCGACTGGGAGAGGGTGTGGTCTAATCTAATCTTAACTTCCAAAAACTTGGTTCATCGTCTTATCCATTTTAAAGTCATCCATTGAGCATACATAACACCTTACAAGAGGTTTAAAATGAAACTGCAATTGACCTATAACTGTCATATCTGTAACACTGTATCAGCAGGTACTTTTCTCCACATGTTTTGGGAATGTCCAATTGTTGTCAATCTATGGACTCTGAATTGGCAGAATTCTGTTTTGTCCTTTTTACTACGAATTGAAACTGAAATTGTTGATGGTGTGTCTGTTGTTCCCCCCTCCCTGTTGTTTGTTTGAGTGGATGTTGTTTTGTTGATTTGAAAAAATAAAGTTGATCACAAAAAAAAAACACTTTTGTTTAGATCAGTTTTGGACTCTTTTTTTTTATTATGTTTTTTATTTTTCGCTTGTAAACAGTGCTTGATGTGTGCATATTTCGCTCCTGATTCACAGGAGAACTTTTCACTGGAGAAAGCAATATTATGGATACAGGACTTTGACGATTTGAGGTTAAAAATTCTTCATTATGAATTTATTACAAATATGCAGTTTTTCACAAGACATTTATTGATGGACTGGAGTGGTGTGGATTACGGTGATGTTTTTATCAGCTGTTTGGACTCTCATTCTGACGGCACCCATTCACTGCAGGTGATCCATTGGTGAGCAAGTGATGTAATGCTACATTTCTCCAAATCTGTTCTGATGAAGAAACAAACTCATCTACATCTTGGATGGCCTGATGGGGAGTACGTTTAAGCAAATATAATTTTTTGGGTCAACTATTCCTTTAAAAGGCGCATAAAATCTGAGAGTATGGGAGACATTGCAGTGTTACATTATAAGTGGACACTAGGGGAGATTGAACAAAAAATATGAACCCTTTGGATGGTAGCAAACTTTTAACTGTAAACATGTGATTTGCAGTTGCTTCACAATCAAACAAACACGCAAAAGCTAAAGTGACATTGGTGATCCAGCCTCTTGGCTTTTCTCCATTTTGTAGGGCTGCAGTGCCATGGCAAACACACAGAGAGAGAGCGAGAGGTCTGGCGAGGTGAGATCGTGCACACAGCAGGCAGGGTAAAGCCTGAGGCTATAAACACACAAACACACACCGTAACTACATAAACATTCATTAAAGTTCTCCTTTTCTCACAGAAAGAGAACTGCGCAACTTTGCTGACTGTTTATTTCTGTTCTCTCTCAGACAGAGGTGGAAATGTTATACCCGGGAGCCGTCTCTCTGTTCCAGCACATCCACACCTCCAAGACTCCAAGCAATTTCTCTCTCTTAAACACAATGCAATTCCAGCACAAAACTCAACAGCTCTTAAGTGCTATAAGTTAGTGTGTTGGGTGAAGATGCACTGCAAATAAAGATATTTTCTCTTGTTTTCTATTAAAAAAAAATCTAAAGAAGCAAAACTGTGTAGGTACATATGTTTAATTAAGTATTTTCATTTTAGAGTTAGTTTGTCTTACTCAAATTGGCCATTTTTTCCTGTTATTCTAAATATTAATTTAAAATTTAGAGAGGTTTATGCTTAAAAAAATCCAGCGTAGTGACAAAAATAAACTTATTTTCAGAAATTTGTTTCTCAAGTAAATTAATTCCATTTCAAGTTCTAACTGTCCAGTTCAAAAGTTCTAATTACAAACATATATTTTTTGTTGTAATATAGCACTGGCTACCAGTGTTGGGTAAGTTACTCTAAAAAAGTAATTAATTACCAGCTACTAATTACAACTTCAACAGCAATTAGATTACTGTTGTGAAATTATGTGAAATTAGATTACTCTCTCTAAAAAAGTATTGCATTACTTAATAATTACTAAATCCCACATCAATCTCAACCAGTCCAACAATACAAGGACAGACATGAAACTGCTCTTTTAATTCTTTCAAATAAATAATATAAAATTGCATAAATTATTCTTGAACTGTCCAAAGTATTTAAAAGGTAGGTTATAATAAAAATATATATTTTAACATTAGATGTTAAATCTCGGTGTTAAATCCTCTATTGTTTTATATATAATTGTTCTGTAGTCTAAACAGTATTTAATGCAGAAGTAATTGTAATTAAATTACAGAAAATTAAAGAGTAATCCCTTACTTTATTTTTTCAAGAGTAAAGTAATTAAATGACAATAATTAATAATTAATTAATACACCCAACACTGCAGGCTACATTACCATGATTCTTGAAGTCTTCCTCAAAGTAATCCCTGTTTAGACTGAACTCCGGTTCCTCTGTGTAGCTGTACAGCTCTGTGCGAAAGAGACAGAAAGACATATAGTTAAATAAAAAGCAAGCACATAACATTGGTTTTTCATAGTAATATAGATTCACTGGCATGTTGCATGTTCCAACATAATGTTGCAACATTAAAATTACATCAGTAAATATGCATAATGTGTGAAAGTGAAAGTGAGAGTGACGTGACATGTGGCCAAGTATGGCTACCCATACTCTTAATTTGTGCTCTGCATTTAACCCATCCAAAGCGCACACACACCAGAAGTGAACACACACCATTTATGCTGCGACGCCCGGGGAGCAGTTGAGTGTTCGGTGCCTTACTCAAGGGCACCTCAGTCGTGGTATTGAAGGTGGAGAGAGCGCTGTACATTCACTCCCCCCACCTACAATTCCTGCTGGACCTGAGACTCGAACTCGCAACATTTAGGTTACGAGTCCGACTCTCTAACCATTAGGCCTTCTATGAATTTATATTTATTTTATTTTAAAAACTATGGTTGAACAGTTCTAAGTTCTTGTGCTGCTTCCACTAAGTTTTGTTCACCCAATTTCAGTGTTTGTTCATCCCTAGATATGTTTGTTTGTGTGTGTGTGTGTGTGTGTGTGTGTGTGTGTGTGACCCACCTGAGAGCTCTGCAGTGAAGTTGTCCGTGTCTCCATATTCAAACTCCAGGTTCGGGGACTCCATGGACCCCTGCGGATCAGAGGCAAATAATAACTGCACTGCCACAGCAGAAAGTGTCACATGTCTAACATCCTGGAGCGCTTGCCAACTGACATTTCAGGTCTTTCCACTATTTCTGCAGCACATGATTTTCCTCGTAATTATGCAAATTCAGCCAGGTCACACTACTCTAGTACGTCAATGACAATAGCGTGGGAAATGTAGAGAAAATAAGGGTGGCAATATGTCAGCATGAATGTCAAATGTGCTCAGAAGTTACAAAGAAGTAACCATTAAAACATACACATACATTCTAAAATAATATGTGAAATTAGGATCTCTTAAAATTGTAGTTCACTGAAAATAGCAAGCCTAGGGTGACTTGATGCTGTATTTTTGTGGATTTTGTAAGTTTGCATCTGTACAAGCTTTTTGGGATAATATTGCCTACAAACGATAACTGGTTAACAGTAAGTTTTCTTACTATATACATAAAAAAAGAAAAAAGAACTGTAATAAATTTGACAGGACAGTTCATGTAATTGTACAGTAAAATACTATTACATTTACAAATGTTTCAAGTGAAAACAACAAGTCATCTTATAATTGACCTATCGGTAAGCCCCTCCTCTCGAACCCAGACTAGCCAAAGGCGAGTATCAGTTGCACAGGGAGCGGAACTCGGACATCTTTAGGTTTCAGGGCCATAGAGACACATTGGAAGATCCGAAGCTTGCATCGGTTTTATGGGGTCAACGATGTGCCTGTGGTACTTGTAACACTGATTCCAGGTATCCTGAGAGGATGGGCAATGTAATTTACTTGATTACATTTCCTGAATCCAAACAAAACAGAGCAAAATGTCCCTAAGTATTCAACACCAATACAAATGAAGACAAAAACGTTTATTTTCTGGTTGTCATACACTCATAAAGTTACAATTTTCATCTGCTCAAGCAGAACATTAATGTTATCTTGTGCTTCATCAAGGTATCTCTGGCTAAAACTAGCTAACGTTGAAGTTAGTGAGTCCACGCTAACGTACAACAACCTAAATAGCGGACTGTTCTCGCATCTTGTACAGCGCAGGTCAAAAACACATAAACGAAGGTCTACACTTCAGTGCCTCTCCGTAAACTGGTTAGATGTACATTAATTTAATCGTACCCTGCGATACATGAACAGTGTTGATCCTGCATGTTGTCATCCGCGATCGTGATGACCGACCGTAATATGAGACTTCTCCTCATAGTCTAATATTTGACAGAAATAGGCCTTTCGTGTACATAGAAAAAGTCTTAGATCTTCAGCTCATGTAAAATGTGTTTCGTTTATAACTTTGTTCAGTGTATATTAGCTTTTTACGCCAAATCTTATGTGGATAAATTAATTTATCAATTTTTACATAATTTTTTTTTTTACAGCAAAGTTCTGGCAACTTTTTACAGTAAATTCACAGTGCGTCATGGTAACAGGAAGCAAGGCTGCAGGGTTTCCAGTGTGTGTCCACCTAAAAGGATATTTCCTGCATAAATGACTGCTGACTGTTGGCCAAGTCTGCACTTATGCTTAAGAATAGCCACATGTCTTTTAGCCAATTCTGTCAAAGAGCTACTAAACTGTGAACATTCACACTCAAACGCAGTGTTAATGGTTTCAAAACATCAGTGCTGATCTACTGTATGCTAATGTCCCTAAACAGCCTCTTAAACCTTGAGCCAAACATGGATTTCCAGGCTTTTCTTTCACAGTATGCCTGAAATGAAGAAGTGTCAGGTCCTCTGAGGCGTTTTGATTTAATTGCAGCCCAATTAACATCTGGGGAACACGCTCTGTGCTGTCAGTTGAAGAATAAATTACGTAAGAAGCATAACGTTGAAGATGAACTTTCTTCATTCCCCCTGAGGACCAGGTTCTCTTGCTCAAGTGCTTATTCATTTAAAGATTAAGCACTTCTGCAGGACATTCACCTTGTTGTAGTTTATCTGGCCTCACTGTTCTGTTAGACTTTCTCTCAAGCTGTTTTAGCAGGCAGCTTTCTTGCAGTATCTCCCCGTATTTTGCACCATTATGCGGTCATTTTTTTTTTTTTTTTTGACGTGGGCAGTGTCAGACTTGTCCCACACATATCACTTAGAATTTTGCCCAAAAGCTCTATTATGGAGGCATCTGACCTCAAAACCATCACAAATGGGTCATCCACTATTATGCTTTTTGGCAAACCTCAGACCTGCTTTCACATGGTTTCTTTCTGAGTAATGGCCTCTTTTGCCACCCACCCATAATGCACGGCTCTTGACAATGATACTGAAAGAGCTCTTGATATTGGTGGACTCAGTTCTCATATCTTGAACTCTGTACGTTTTCAAAGTGATTGTTGACCTCTCTCTACTTTCTCAAACAAGTCCCCTTCTCAGAGAGTTTTGATGGATAACCTTTGCTAGGTAATGTCTGGGTGGTTTGATTTAGCCTCTATTCTATGCTTTTGTTTTACTGTATCTCTAACCTCTTTGGGAAGCTTATACTCGTTCGTTTGACAGCTATAAGCTAAAAAGACTTCACAGGCAGTGGCCAGTCAAAGAAACTTAAAATAAGACCAATCATCAGACCATCAGGCCAATCGTTTTTTTTTTTGCAAGTTTGTGATTAGAAATAAAACTATTTTTATTTTAACATTTAAGTTTAAATTAAGATGGTAACAACAATACACATGCCACAATTTGGTTCGATAAATGATACTGATCTCACAATAAACTCTCTAAATACTTTAAACAAAGCCAAAATAGAGTTAAAACAGTAATTTTTTTTTTTAATTACTTCATGATAAACACTTCACGAAAAGTACTTTTCATAACCAAAATGCAGAATTATGCTTGCTCTTTGCCCCTTACAAAAAGTTTAAAATTTATTTTAAATTATATTTTTATAATATTTATTACTTATTTTATATTTTTTTGTATTTTTATAAATTATAAAATACGTATATAAATAATTATTAAATTTATTTTATTTTGAATTTATTAACAATTGTTTATTAATTGTTAATAAATTACATTTTTTTTACTGGATATACTGGATATCATTGTTCATACAGTATGTGAATAAAAACCTAAATTACATCTGTTTAAACTTACATTTTTGGATGAACTACACAATATATTGTTGCACTCCTAGTTTAAATATATAATGTATAATTCAGGCACTGTATATGGATTATGGGCAAAAAAAATACATTGTATAATGAATTATACATGCACGTTCTCATCATAACGCACATACTTTATGCATAATGCATGTGCGTAGATTTTATGTATGCATGTCCACACTAAACTCATGATTTACCCTCCTCTCTGTCTCTCTCTCCCTCCTAACTCACAGACATGTGTGGCACAGTCAGAAGCATTTTATTTTGGTCCTCAGAAGCAGATGGCATTGATACTCATGGTGGGAAGTTCTAACTGAGAGCTGTGTGGGAGCGAGAGAGAGAGAGAAAGATGGGCTTTCCTTCTGACAACTCTTCCGACACCTTCCCTAAAGGTTACTCCCACTCTGATCTCCCAGAAGCAGAACACTCGTGTCTGATCCAAACCAGCGCCAGATACTGATGCTTTCAGAGAAACAGGGCAGGTCAAGGGCCAAAACATCATGCAAAGGCAAACTATGATACTTTTAAACTAGGACAACGTCCTGTAAACAGAATACACATTTCTGCTGTGAATCATGACACTGGTGATTACTCACACACACACACACACACACATCAGACGCTGAAGAAACTGACTCAGTGGTGGAGTCTAATGAACCACGAGTGATTCATTAGGCTTTTTTACGTCTAACTTTACACTATACCTGATCAATACTAGGTACTTGCAAGTTATATACTTTAGGTTACAAACAGTAATGTATTCTGGTGTTTAACCATATAAAGCCTAAACTATCATTTGATCTGCAAATTTCTAAGGACTCTAAACCATCAATAGGAAAAAATTTGTTGTAAGCTACTACATGAATTTTGTCATCAGACTGTTTATATTTTTTAGCAAATAAAAGGCCTTTTAATATGATTGTAAAAACTCCACCTTCAGGTCATGATTCGTGTGTCTTTTTTGCTGTGAATCTTAACTGATTTTTAAAGCAAATGTAAGAATAACTTTTACATTGTTAGTATTATGTAAAGATGAATACATATGGACTGAAGCAACTTAGGTTTACTTGATTATCCATACATCATTTTTAGAAAAATCATGTTAAAATGTGAGTATCAAATACGATCCATCAGGCTTTCGAGGAACATTTATTTGTTTCTCAATCATCATTATATTGCATTGTATTAGCCTATATGTTTTGCCCCCACAATAAAGAGTACAGAGCACTGATCATAAATCTAAGCTTTTAAATATCATCTTAATAAATATGTGACAATACATACAGAGTGACAACTGATATGCATTTTATGTAAATAATTTGCTATACCAATATATAGATCTCCTTAATTTACATTACAAGCTACCAGAATTTCCTCTTACTTTTCGGCCATATAAATATCAGCAACTGCACCAAATTGCATATTTTTGCTTAGTTTGTGCCCCTGAAAAAAAAAAACGAGGTGTTTTTAAGCTTCATAATCTCCGGTACCATATATATGAGCCATAAAAGCATGAGTATTATTTCATATGTCAGGCTTAACATTTAATTTTTCCATACATTATATAGAGCACATTCACATCAAATTTAAAATCAAATCTAAGTCCAAAGTTCAGCACTAAGCCCAACCAAACCATAACAAGGAGCAACTGAACAAGGGCTGCATGCTTTTCTATCCTATGAAACAAACTGGAATAATCTGTAAATCTCAAAGCTCAAAACAGGGCATGCACACAATGTGTCCTGTGCCAGCACTGAGCTACTGGACCAAATACAGTCAATATTCAGAATTTAATATTCATTACTCATTTAATGCAGCCAGATGCAATAATTCATCACCATGCACATACCAAAAGACCAAGCACAGAGCTTCACATCCAGTATATTCTGGTTTAATGACAGATCACTCACATATACAGTGAGGAAAATAAGTATTTGAACACCCTGCTATTTTGCAAGTTCTCCCACTTAGAAATCATGGAGGGGTCTGAAATTGTCATCGAGGTGCATGTCCACTGTGAGAGACATAATCTAAAAAAAAATCCAGAAATCACAATGTATGATTTTTTAACTATTTATTTGTATGATACAGCTGCAAATAAGTATTTGAACACCTGAGAAAATCAATGTTAATATTTGGTACAGTAGCCTTTGTTTGCAATTACAGAGGTCAAACGCTTTCCTGTAGTTTTTCACCAGGTTTGCACACACTGCAGGAGGGATTTTGGCCCACCTCCACACAGATCTTCTCTAGATCAGTCAGGTTTCTGGCCTGTCGCTGAGAAACACGGAGTTTGAGCTCCTCCAAAGATTCTCTATTGGGTTTAGGTCTGGAGACTGGCTAGGCCACGCCAGAACCTTGATATGCTTCTTACAGAGCCACTCCTTGGTTATCCTGGCTGTGTGCTTCGGGTCATTGTCATGTTGGAAGACCCAGCCTCGACCCATCTTCAATGCTCTAACTGAGGGAAGGAGGTTGTTCCCCAAAATCTCGCAATACATGGCCCCGGTCATCCTCTCCTTAATACAGTGCAGTCGCCCTGTCCCATGTGCAGAAAAACACCCCAAAGCATGATGCTACCACCCCATGCTTCACAGTAGGGATGGTGTTCTTGGATGGTACTCATCATTCTTCTTCCTCCAAACACGTTTAGTGGAATTATGACCAAAAGTTCTATTTTGGTCTCATCTGACCACATGACTTTCTCCCATGACTCCTCTGGATCATCCAAATGGTCATTGGCAAACTTAAGTCGGCCTGGACATGTGCTGGTTTAAGCAGGGGAACCTTCCGTGCCATGCATGATTTCAAACCATGACGTCTTAGTGTATTACCAACAGTAACCTTGGAAGCGGTGGTCCCAGCTCTTTTCAGGTCATTGACCAGCTCCTCCCGTGTAGTTCTGGGCTGATTTCTCACCTTTCTTAGGATCATTGAGACCCCACGGTGAGATCTTGCATGGAGCCCCAGTCCGAGGGAGATTGACAGTCATGTTTAGCTTCTTCCATTTTCTAATGATTGCTCCAACAGTGGACCTTTTTCACCAAGCTGCTTGGCAATTTCCCGTAGCCCTTTCCAGCCTTGTGGAGGTGTACAATTTTGTCTCTAGTGTCTTTGGACAGCTCTTTGGTCTTAGCCATGTTAGTAGTTGGATTCTTACTGATTGTATGGGGTGGACAGGTGTCTTTATGCAGCTAACGACCTCAAACAGGTGCATCTAATTTAGGATAATAAATGGAGTGGAGGTGGACATTTTAAAGGCAGACTAACAGGTCTTTGAGGGTCAGAATTCTAGCTGATAGACAGGTGTTCAAATACTTATTTGCAGCTGTATCATACAAATAAATAGTTAAAAAATCATACATTGTGATTTCTGGATTTTTTTTTTTTTAGATTATGTCTCTCACAGTGGACATGCACCTACGATGACAATTTCAGACCCCTCCATGATTTCTAAGTGGGAGAACTTGCAAAATAGCAGGGTGTTCACATCTTATTTTCCTCATTGTATGACCTTTGAGTTTCACTCCTGGTCATAAACTCCAGCCATGCACAACATTTTGAGGCTTTTTGTGTACATTCAAACTACCTCCCAATCACTGTCCTAGAAAAAAAATCTGCTGCAGGAGGAAAACACGCTCTAATTCCTCTAAAAAAAAAAATTCAATATGCTCAACGATCACGGTCGAGGAATTCATTACCATAACTTCACTAGGCTGGACATATTCCCACAATATGTGTTACTGTCCTTGAAGACTGAATCTGGGCTGCGCTGTGCCAAGAAGAGAATCAAATATGCATTTGCTTGCTTTTATTTTTAATGACTGAATAAATAATACGTTCATATGTTGGAGAGAGCAATGAGTACATTATAGCCTGCAGTCTTTACCACTCCAGTTCAGTTCATTCATAAATAGATAAATAAAGACAGACAGACAAAAAGATAGATAAAACGATAGAACGATAGAAAAATAGATAGATAGAGTTCTATTTCCTTTAAATAAATATAAATTAAAAATTCACCAGCATATTCACAAATCAATTCAGATCCAGACAGATAGATAGATAGATAGATAGATAGATAGATAGATAGATAGATAGATAGATAGATAGATAGATAGATAGATAGAGACAAACCACTGCTTTTAAATAAATTTAAATGAAAATAAATAAACCAGACTGTATATTATTGACCGTCTTAACCCTCAATATAACAAAGTGTGTTCCATAATATCAAGCTGATATCAAGCTGAATAAATAACTGGTTTTGAATACGTATTATAATGCATAGGAATGTGTGCCCACTAACGGGTTAATGCGAGGAATACACATGTAGATGAAATGAGCCAAATGCATACATGCTCAGCATTTTATATGCGCGTGTGCATATATCCATATACTGTGTAAGAAGTAGGAATTAAAAGACAGAAACAAATGCATCCTTCCTATTTACCCTTCAAATGCATGCTCATGTCTAACGTTATATCCTCTATAAAACCATCAGCAGGTCACACTGGATCAAATTCCAAAAGACAAGGTATTTTTAGCGCCATGCATGTTTCTAAAATAACAACTGGAGGCATTTAAAGCCCCCAGCAACAAGCCACCTTACACACACGTACACACACACCCCTCTACCCCTGCAAACTGTCAGTGTGCTCGGGTTACCTCCGAATCCTTCAGCTGATGGCTGAACCCATCTCTCTCTTGAGCCTGAGACTTCTGTCTGTTACTGTTAGAATCATTAAATAAAGGTACCTCCATGTCGTCGGTCTGCTGCTGCATCTGTCAGGCTGTGGATCTGCTCGCCGCACGGAAATACACTGTCACACTGGAGCAGACGCTGCTGGACTCCAAGTTCAGAATAATATCCGTCCCCGCCGCTCTGATTGGCTGCTGATCGCCGATGAGGGCGTGGTTTGACGTAACGCCTGCGGCGAGCCACGCTCACACCGCACTTGACCGCGAATACGCAGGTGCATTACATATAAATTGCCTGTATTTCTCTCATACTAATTCTAATAAATGTGATAAATGGTCACTTTAGTTGCTGTAAAACATGCAATAATGAACTGTAATATTCTGCTTTTATTCATATCTGGGAGTGTGCGATGAAATCACTGCAATTCAGCTTCCCAGGGGTTGTTTTTATAAAATAAAATAAAATATTCTTTATTGTTAATGTCATGAAAATCACATAAAAATATACCCTTACCATTTATTTTTTAAATTTTTCGACAAATAAGTCTTAATGTATATTAATTTACACGAAATTCCAGCTTTACATGAAAATTATTTATAAAAACTTACCATGTGAAAATTTAATCTTAAGTATGAAAATGTTTATATATATATATATATATATATATATATATGATTTAATATAAAATGAATACTAATAAATAAAAATATGAATCATTAAATATTATTATTAATAAATATTCAAAATATTAATCCAAACGCCATAGGTGAAGAAACACCAGACATAGACATAAATTCATTAAAATAAAATCACCATGGCCTTTAGAAAGTGCTGTCAGATTTCTGTTGTGATACAGACAAACAAAGTGCTATTATTCACGTTGAGGAACAGAAAGAACACATTGAGTTTTCTCCTGATCTAGAAAGAGCCACATTGTGACGTTTTTGAGAGACCATACTCTGAACACAGTGAATTATTGATTGTAGAGATGGAGATACATTTGTTGTGGTGGTGTCTTCACATATGAGTCAAGTCAAGTGGGAATGACACTTCAATGAACATTTTAATTTGAGAGTGTGAAAGATACCCAAAAGAAACTGGACAGACTTTGACTTTTTCAGACATTCTCAGAAGATCTGAGATAGAAATATGAAAAAATATAGTCTTGTTTATCATATTACACTTTTAGCAAATTATTAAACATTATTAGGATCCTTGTAAGGCTTGACCTGGACAATCATATGTAACAGGTCAGAGTGAAGATAACAGACAGTGACTCTCAGCTTCTGAGTGTGTTTGTAATGTAACCTGAAGGTGTGAGTGACCACAGCAGCTGTTCCTGTCTTTGCATACATACACACCCCTCAAATCATCATGTGTCCAGAATAAACACCCACCGTTTACAGTCCAATTACACCTCCGATCCATGACCTCAGTGTCCAGGAATATGCAAAGTGACCAAGCACACCAAGAATAGCATTAAAATACCTTATTTTTTAGGTCAGTTAAAATTTGAGACACTTTCCTAAAGGCATCATAACAGGTTAATTCATCAACACACTGGGATGCCCGTAGCCTTAGGTATAGTGTTTAAAACCTTCTAAAGGATAGTGGCAGTAAATTATACCTGAAATGACAGGCCAGCAGAAGCTGAGCGCTCAATCACTGTCTACAAACAAACCAGTATCCCCATCAGACCTTCAAAGGTTGGACATCATAAATAATCAAGCCAGGAATATTATAGATTACATTAAACATTAAAACCAAAGCCATAAAAATTCATTTAAAAATGTCATTACTTGAAAGTAATTTTTTATAGATTTAAGACATTTCTCATTTTTGGTTAACTTGATGTACTAAAACATCTAAAAAAGAAATTTATAAAAAACTAATAAAACTAATAAAAATTACAAAAAATGAAAATATACAAATAAAAACTTAAATATTCCACTTTTAGCATTTGTGTACCTTTTAAAAGTGTTAAAAGCCACTGGTTGTGTTCTTTATCGTAAATGACTTCTTTAAAAATAAAAAAACACATCTATAAACAATCAAGTCAAACATGCATATGATAGCCTAAGTAATAACCTGATTTGACGCAAAACAGAAAAATTATAGCGCAGTCGGTAATGCCTGCAAAAAATGTTTATATTTGTGATTTTTATTTTTGTTCAAGATTACAGATTATTGCTCATCTACCATCACTTGCAATATTTAAACATTGTTGACAACTCATCATTAAAGACTTTCTTATTTGTAGTGATTTACAACAATAAATAAACAGATGTTTTAGCTTCTTTTCATCAACGCTCATTCTCTGCAAGAGGTGCTGGTGTTGATCCCAATGCGCTCCACGTGGTTATAAAAGCATCCGGAAAAATCCCAGGCCTGGAACCACCGTCTACTGCCACACAGCAGCAGCAAAGCATCTGTTTGTGCACACGAGCCCCTTCAAACACATTATAATGCACACGCACCCTCGCAAATAAAAAAGAAATAAAATTAAGACAACGGGTTGAACACATTTGAACAAGACCCACATAAACTGATGTGCTTTAGTACAGAGATTGTGTGTAAGCAGATAAAGACAGTGAATGCAAACGTGACAGGAGTGTTACTGAGGAGATATGGGGTAACAACACATTTACATTTTTAATACTAACGTAGACTCTCTGGACACAAACTACAAGAGCAGCACATACTAACAACGTAAGAGGAACAATCATTTAACCCGCCTTCTGTTTGTAAAAGCAAATGTTTGGGAGAAAATTTAACACTGTTATATGCCTTTAGGGTTTTGTAATGTTGATATAAGCAGCCTAGAGTTTAAAAGGGTCCCTGGAACTGTAATGTAATAATTTGTCATACAACAGGGACCACAGAGCCCAAAGTATACTTCGGTTTTTACACATATGCTAGGGTACATGTAAAGTACATGACGAGAATGTCATCATATTCACAGAGTGCATTTGTTTGCACTAGTTTATCCACAAGATGGAAACTCAACTGAATTGCAACTTCATCTCACAATCCTAAGCAAAAAAAATAAATAAAAAATTAAGAGATGAAAAGAGATGTAAAATCAGGAATCAAAAAATTAGCAATTTTGAGAAGTCACAATTGCGAGATGTATTCACAATTCTGAAGACAAAGTTGCGAGATACAAAGTCGCCATATGCAAGAAATAAAATTCAGAATTGTGAGAAAAGAATGAGATATCTCTGTGAAAAATAACTATGAAAAAAATGAAACAAAAAATGCACAATTTCAAGTTTACTCATAATTGCGAGTTCCTCACTCAATTCACTGAGAAGTCAGAATTGAGAGTTAAATGTCAAAAAAAACAAAAAACAAACAAGATGTCAACTCATAATTGCAAGATATAAACTCACATTTCTAAGAAGTACGAATTGTGACATATAAAGTCGTAATTACCTTTCAGCTCTGTATAAAAAAATATCTGCAAGATATAAATTCACAATTCTGAGAAGTCAAAATTGTAAGATAAAAATTCAGAATGTACGATAAAAAGTAGCAATTACCTTGCAATTCTGTTAAAACAGTATTTTAAAAATTCAATTCAAACTCAAAATCTTACAATCTAAATTGTAAGATGCAAATTCGGAATTGCAAGATGAGCTGCGAGTTTATATCTCACAATTGTGTGTTTATATCTCACAATTTCGAAAAAAGTCCAAAATGTGAGATAAAAAGTCACAATTAATTTTGTTTATTCTGCGACTGACACAGGCTTCCACAGGAAAAGCTCGGGCCGCTGTTTCACATTTTGGAAAATGAACAAGAGGAGACCGAACAAGAACAACAAACTATTGAAAACTCCAGAAAAAACAACAGATGCCTGCGCTGACGAGTGCTCGTGTGAGGCGGTTAAAACATATCTATTCGCTCTTAACTTTCGGAGAGAAAAGGCACAGACACTGGACATGTATGAATCTTTCTAGCACACATGTCGAGCGCCTGTGTTCATGCATGCTATCAAAAGGAGTACTTTGAACAGCTGTGCATTCGACTTTTGATTTTTAAAAAACAAACTACGAAGTATACTTTGGGCAGGACAATCAAAGAAAAGTATTTTGCGCTGCAAGCGTTCCACTGGCTAATCGACACACACATCCATGTGAGACGGTCCTGAGCGAAGGAAAGAGACGCCACATTAAACAGGAAACGGACAAGGTCATTTTGATTCCCTTTATGACAAACACAAATGGCAAAGAGAGGATAAATACCTGCCATAAAGATTTTCAGAAGTGTAGCAAAATAAAGGTCCCAATTTTATTATATTTGAATATCCCAGTCACAAAGGCAGCTTTTGCTCTACAGGCCTGCAAACAGCAAAACTTTCCTTCTATCCTCTGAAATGAGTACACAGTTGGTCTTGGCTTCAGTTTACACACATTTCTCTCCCATTGTGTTCCAAACTAAATCTGCAGAGGACCTGGAAAGAAACTCAGTACCGGATTAACTGTACATTTGGTATCTCATTGATATAGGCTCTACTTCACAGTATATAAAACAAGGGTTTCATTAAATTTCATATTACACTAGAATATCTTATAACATTTAATTGCTTATCTTTATAATGACAGAGGATGAGTTCATAGGAACAAAAGTTAATGGCAGAAGAAAAAGTAAAAAAAAAAAACCCAAAAAAAAACAATTGTATAAATATCTTATTATACACCCCTGTGATTACACAGCCTGACGAGTTTCAGCAATAATGTGGATAGATTGCGCACAGTTTGAGCATTTCAACCTCAAACATCAATACTGGCATTCTTGGAAACAGTGTGGAAGGAGCGTGTTGCGTTTGAAAGGGAAATTTGAAATGCTAATGCATCAGCCAATGAGATTCCAGTCTGAGTGAACGGAGGGGATAAGCCCCGCCCCAAAACGTTTACAATCCAGTTAAATTTTAACAGCTTTTATTTAGAACTGAGATCACAAATGTTAAAATTTGCTGTCAAAATTAATACAAGTTTTAAAAAATAACCAACAACAACAAAATTTGAATAGTGTGATCAACTAAAAAGTACGATTTGAAGCCCTGTGCCTGACTGCAATTCTGTCCCACCCCCCATATTATATAAAGAAAAAAAAAAAGAAAAAAAACATGTAGAAAACAACAGAACAGGACAACGTGGCATGTCCATGACTAAATCATCGGGTATGATCGAACATTGTTTTTGTTTTTTTGTTTTTTTTTGTCTTTACCGGAACTTATAATTAAACAATAAAAGATCTCTAAATGGATTACGTACAACTAACAAATGAAGCTAAGAAAAGATGAAATGGTGAAATTTTCATGAAAACATTGCTAGGTTGCACCACTGGCAGTAGCAGCTCATAAAAGGTTAGCTATGTTATTCTAGCATAAAATAAATAAACACTGCCGTAGCGATAATTAGCCACGCCCTTCACCCCTAACCAATCAGATCAGGGCTTCTCCCTCCCCTTCAAATGCAAGCTGTGACACACAGCTCTGTCTCGCCTTAGTCTGTATGAATTATGGAGTCTTGGTAATTTCTTTAGTCTTCGTTTCCCACCTGTGAATGGGTCTAGTACCTAAAAATGAAACATTGCAAGCAATTATTAAACAATTAAAATAGACGGGAGTTTCTGAATCATTAAGGTTTATCAAGCAGCTGCTGACCTGTAGTAGTTTGGCTTAAAGGGTCCGTTCTTGTTCAGGCCGAGGTATTTGGCCTGTTCATCAGACAGTTCAGTCAAATGTGCATCAAAAGTAGGGAGATGAAGGCTGGCCACATACTCATCTGCAGAAAAAGCAGATTAGCATTTTTAAGCACATCAAGAAAAGTATTTTTGATTGACTTTATAATTTAGCACCATAGTTCAGTGCCAAGTAAACACGGCTGCAATTAATTTATCAAAAATACAGTAAAAACAGTAATAGGGAAATATTTTTACAAATTGAAATAACTATTTTGTATTTGAATATAATGTAATTAAATGCAATTTATTCCTGTGATCAAAGCTGAATTTTCAGCATCATTACTCCAGTCTTCAGTGTCACATGACCCTTCAGAATCATTCTAGCATGCTATTTGTATGCATGTATTTATTTTTCTTCTTTTTTAATCTAGCTTCACTTCATCAAAAATTTTCAGAAGAATCAACTGAAAAGTAAAGAGTCCCAGAGGAGTCTAAATGTACACAGATACAGCATAACTTCAAAAAAAAAAAAAAAAAAAACACTTTGCAAACAAAAGGCTATTTAATTATTAATATTTTACTTCTGATGCAAAGATTCAGAAAATCAAGGAAGCTCATCTCCAATCAGAAAAGCGATTGGCCAATTTCATTTCGTGGGCAAAAAAAAAGTGCATTGTTTTGCCAATAGCAGAGTGAAATATAAAGCACAACTCACTTTAAACCAAGCAGATTTCTATTGGTCAGCTCGAAAAGAGAGAAATCTGCTGCAGAACTCTCATGCAAAATTTCCAATTGTATGGATTCCTATTGGAATTCGCCCCCACAAAATGTCACAGACCAAAGGTAAACGTGACTGCATCTTAGCTGACTACAATCAATTACCCATATCTCTCCACCTCCTCTTAAAGAGAATTCAATCTTTGGGATTCAATCTCGGATTTATTGTTCATGTCTGTGAGCATGAGCTGCAGGTTTGGAAGCAAAAGCTGAAGAGCAGTGGAGAGGATGAGCGATCAGGGAGGGAGAAGTGACAGAACGGCGCAGTCTGCAGTGAGAAGTGGCAGCCGTTTGTGACAGCGTGACCTATTTTCAGCTGTCTCCTGCTCCTCAGGGTCTGCGCAGGATCCCACATGGCTAAACTCTCTACAATGCGTGCTGCAGAAAACACTGAATCTTTCAACAGGCTGAAAACATCCGTGCATGGAGCAGACTAAAACAATTACAACCATTACACCCCTAGACGGCCATAATATTAACACAACATTTGAGGATTTCACTTAAACGCTGGGTTTATTGCATGTGACGCTTGTCTTAATGGAGGATAAGCAGCACAGAACTCTCAAATAGTTTGTTTTAGGTCATGCATAACCATTCATTTAGACATGGCATTTTTTACGCACATGCATGTATTTATATCAGTGTATCATACCCATTTTTTTAGGCAGCAGGTAGACGTCCTGTTTGTAGCGGCCTTCAGGAGCATTGTACAGCTCTATCAGAGCCAGCGCCTGGGGAAAAAGGAGCAAGAAATCAGTCACCATGACAACAGCAAGGCTGTGACACACACACATACACTAAGTGCCTGAGGTTCATACTCTCACACAGCACACAGACTGAGAAACCAATTCTCTGAATTATGACTATGAAGTCAAATTCTCCTTGCATGCACACAAAAGCACATTACCCATTTAATAAAGTCATTTGTGTTCATTTTGCACTCTTTCACTCTCATCTCACCTGAGTAGTCGCGGTGATGGACAGCACAAAGGTAGGAACAGTGGAGCAGCTCAGGTTTAGGAGGCGACCCTGGAAATATATACAGTATATAGATTAATGGTTAAGACATTAAAATTCTAACAAACTGTGTTTTTAGTTACATTTTAATCTTAACTTCTTTTTTCTCCTTCATAATGCCTGTGATGTATCCGACTAGTTAAAGAAATCAATTTGTCTTGCCTACAGAAAGATACTTCCCAGATATTTAGTCACACATACATATATATATATATATATATATATAAAAAAAAATCTATTTTGCACTTATATAAGGACATTTAATCCAATGCAACAGGGTTTAAAAAAAAAAAACTTAAATTAAAACTAAATGTTAACCAAAATATAAAAAAGCTTTTATTTCAGTTAGTTGCAAAGACTTCTTTTCATTTTTTATTTTAGTTGAACGTGAAGTACAAAAACAACTAAAACCAAAATAAAAATGTATATAACCTAATAACTATAGAGCTATAAAACAAAAATGAATAAAATTACAAAAATGCACTACAAAATGATATTAAAATGAAAATGGAAATTATAAAAAAAACTAAAAAAGCTCAAAACCAAAATAAAATATAATAAAAAAAAACACTGCAATGTAATTGTGATAACATTAAGACATTACCTATAAAGATGTATTTTACATCCCCTCCATTTTTTATGCAATTCAGAACAATTCAAAATCAATAAAATGTCAATTTATTTTGCAATCCTGCGTAATTTACCATTTAACTGCAAAATAATCACAAAAGGTGCAGTACTAAAAGTTATCAACACATTAGTCTGATAAAGACTAATGCGATACACTGTGGAAAAAAAGTGCACCTTGATGTAAGTTTTCACTTAAACACAGTCGGCTGTAAGTGAATGTAAACATTTTGAAGAAAATCGGATGTGTATCTAATTATAAAACTAGTACTGGAAATTTTCCACAAAATTCTGGAAATTACTACCAACAAAATTCATTATGCATGTATGTATGTATGTATGTATGTATGTCTGTTTGTATGAGTGAATGAATGAATATTGGATTGATTGATTTTAATCTAAATAGTCTTAAAGCAAAAATTTTCAATCTCTCTAACCTCTGCCAGCAGAACTATTCTCTTTCCATCCGGCCAGATTACATGATCCACCTGCGACCTCACCCGCTCCCAGGTCAGTTCAGGGGTTCGCAGACTGGCCTGAAAAGTTGGAAGAAGACTGTCAACTTTCAGACACCTATTTACAGTACATATATGCGCGACAATAAACTATGGGTTAGAGCAGTTTCCTCACCACATCAATCTCAGTGTTGGAGTGGCCCATGTTGCAGACAATACAGCCGTTCTTCATGCGGTCCATGTACTCTCTTACTACCACGTTTTTATTGCCTAAGGACACCGCACACAACAAAAGTGAGATGAATGCTGACGAGAAACCCTGAAAGCTTCTTGGTTTAGTTGATGAAAGGAGCTTTGGGAAAGAAATTGATCTAAAATGACTCAAAGAGCCACTCGTTCACCACCTGTCTTTCCCCACAGAACCACTAAACGAATCCAAAGAAGTCAAAACGCAATTACTACCAAAAGTAATTCATCCACATAAGCAACACAGCTGCCTGCAGACTGAACTGTAATTCAGGTTTGATTCTTGAATCGTCCTGTTCATACTATATCCTACAGGAACGGCTAGAAATTGGTCCATAATCAGAACTTTTGTCAAACTACATTTAACTGAAATTCAAGACTGACTGCAGCTCAGGCATAATTACTTGAAGTCTCAGATGTAATTAACTTTAGGTAGAGCAATCTATACTAGAATCACTTTGCTAATGACAAGTGCATTTTCATACTGCAGTGAGAGTCAGAATGCAGTTATACAAGCAATAAACTGTGCTCAGTTATATAACAGTGTCTCATTCTGCAGCAGTGTAGTGTCTGTTAAACACTAGCTGATAGCTAATTATTTATAATAACCTCATTTAAAAACAATGTTAAAAAAGACTCACTTTTAAAAATTTAATAATGATTATTTAAAAAACATTATGATTACTTAAAATACATAAGACTAAAATCCTTCATAACCTCATTTAAAAACAAAAAATAAATATTTAAAAAAAATATAAGTGATTGTTTTAAAAATCACTATAATTAATAATAATAATTATTATTATTATTATTATTATTTGACTAAAAGCCTTTTAAAAATTATTTAAAAATATTATAAATACTTTTTTAAAAAGTAAAATAATATTTATTTTTTACATTTTTTTCCAAGCAATTATAAAGAATGTGCACAGCAGCTTTCAAGCTTAAAAAAGGATGCAAAAAGTAGATAATTCTTTTCTTTTTTGGGTAAATTGTAATTTTTCTTCCCTCAAATCAGAATAATAAACCTTTGAAATTTACTACAATCAAAACCGGATTCCAAAATACCTGTGCAGGTGATGACAATGTCGACTTGTCGGATGACTTCGTTGAGTTTTACCAGCCTGAAGCCATCCATGCTGTGTGATGACAAATATAAATGAGTCTTTCTAAGGAGTACAAATTAAAAATAAGTGGCAAGAGACTCAATTCTGAATGAGAACCTTGCAGAACGTTTACAAGAGTTAGGAAAGTACTATGATAATTTGAATCAGGTGTGCAAAAATGCTGAATACACATTCACCACTCAAATGCTGGTTCACAATGTATTAATACATTAGAATGATATTAAGTGTAATTTAACGGCATCCAAAGGGCATCGCTGCTGTTGAGGAAATGCTGAATCAGTGAAAGCGGCTGCGACTCACCAGGCCTGTAGGGCACAGATGGGGTCAATCTCAGTGACGTAGACGATGGAGCCCATCGCTTTGAGAGCAGCACAGCAGCCTTTTCCAACCTTATTACACACAACAAGATTTACAGTAATGACTCGGAACAAAAAGGTTAAATGTATCTGTGAAAATATATAATGTATGTAGCACACAATGTGACTGACACAAACAGGGCAAGATCAAGATCCTTTGTTCTTCCTGGAAAAACATTCCTGTTACGACTATCAGAAATCAAATGAAATACATGTGGAGGCATTTCCTGGGGTTTTCTGTCCTCTAGTGGCCAAATCTGGTTTCTGTTTACTAATGCAGCAATGCAGCAGTGCAGTGGAGGTGTGGTCAGCAAAAGTGATTGACGGATGAAATAGAATATTCTAAAATTTAACAAAATCATTCTAAAATGGTTGGGGTTTAGCTGATCAGACAAATTATTTTCCTATTTTAATTCTTCACCGAGCATTTTCCAATCCTAAAAATAATTTTTTAGATTTTGCAAGACTGGATGTGTCAGATGCCAGTCCTTCGAATGAACAGATTTAAATGAGTGTACCTTTACATAAGGCCAAGAATATTCTGAAGATCTAAATGCAGCTCTCTAAAAATTCTCGTAGGAAACAGTTATAAGCTGGCAACATTTGCCACCTAATGATCTCACCTCTCCATATCCACACACCACCACCTGCTTCCCTCCAAACATCACATCTGTGGTCCTCTTTAGACTTGAACACAAAACACAAACATGCTCAGTAAAACCACAGGCCAATACTAACTACACAATTCCTGCCAGGCCGAAAAAGACATGTACTTTACACACACAGTGTGTTAAACATATTGATTGGGAAAACTATTCTGAGTGCCTTTATAAGTGACATACCCATCCAAGATGGACTCCCGGCAGCAGTAGAGGTTGTCAAATTTCTGCTTGGTCACTGAATCGTTAACATTCATCGCGGGAACACACAACTTGCCAGCCTTTGACAGCTGGTAAAGCCTAGAAAATAAAATATAAGAGATGTTTACAACACAAAAAAAAACTAATTTTGAAGGATTAATGTTGACAATCACTATATATATATATATATATATAATTAATATATACACTGCAGGTCAAATGTTTGGAATAATTGAGATGTTTTTTTTTGAAAGTCGAACAAAAATTAAACCAGTAATACTGTAAATTATTATTTATAATTTAAAATAACTGACTTCTATTTGATTATATTTTTAAAGAGCATTTCATTTCTGTGATGCAAAGCTGAAATATTAGCATTATTATTCCAGTCTTTACTGTCACATGATCCTTCAGAGATCATTCAAATATGCTGATTTGGTCCTCAATTATCATGTTTTATACATACATACATATACATAATATATATAATGGTTATTATAACTATTATGACAATAGTTTCTTTTTAAGCATTAAATTTCAACCACATTTGCCAGTTCCACTACTTGCCACCAGATGGAGACATTCCCTTTTGATATGAAAAAACAATTGCAGTCCCCCCCACATTGTGTCCAATTACAAGTTTTTACTTAATCCTCAAATGCCAAAAATGTAACACTACTTTAATGCATTTAACAAACTAAAGTTTTTCACAAATGACCATAATCACCTGTGAACTCCAGTCACGCTCTCCTCTACGATGCCTTTGATCTTTTTGAACATGTTGGGATATTTCTTATAGATCCAGTGAGTCAAATCTCCTCCATCATCTAAAATCTACAAGACATAAGCTGTTGAGATGTCAAGCAGTCATAATATTTCACTTCTCTATATGTATATACTCTAGCTACCATGTTGGGCTGCCAGCCTTCTACGTTAACACAGCGATCGATACACCACCAGAAATCATCCTCCGATTCACCCTTCCAGGCAAACACTGAGAAACCTGCCAGAGACGACACACAGGAGTTCATCAGGGCAGAAAAATATGAAAGAATACAAAAGGAAATATGAAAATATTTACCTCCCTCGGCCAGAGCAGCTGCTACCTCGTTTTGAGTGGAGTAGATGTTACAGGCGGCCCATCTGCACTGAGCACCCAGAGCAGAGAGGGTCTCCATCAACACCTGCAAACACAAATACTTGACGATGCATTACTGAATCACAGATGTCAGTCGGCTCTCAAAAACAAGCTTTATTTTTGAAAACTTCCTCACAAATAAAGTATGACAGTAAAAAAGTGGGACGAATAATGTCCCAAAAAGTGTTGAGGTAGGATTAGGGTGTTGGAATTATAGTGTAATTTGAATTTCATGTAATTAGTTTAATTTAAGAACAAATGAAGTTAATATTAGGTATATGAGTGTATTTCCGTGTGCGTGTGCAGAAACTCACAGCAGTCTGTGCAGTGATGTGGGTGCAACCCACAATTTTGGCTCCAGCCAATGGCTTCTCTCCCTGAGCTCTCTTCCTCAAAGCCATGAGAGCAGGCATCTCTACAGTGCAGAAAAACATTAACACATGGCTATAATATAACATTAAACATTGTTTTTCACTTGCACATCCTCGACTTTTAGTGACTGAAGCATAAAACTACAAGTTACATGCAGAGGAACATTTTTGATAATTATGTGAGTTGTGCTTCACAGATGAACATGATGGCTTGAGGCTCATGGTTACAAATGATGGCCTTATCTGTGTGAATGTCACTAATAACATTGAAAATCTGACGATAACAAAATATGGATATCTGAAAAACGTGTCCTAAGTGCAGGTAAGCAACTTTTATGTTGTTGTTTTATAACGTTAAAAGGGTTTGACAACAGTGACATTATATATATTGATTGATTGTTAATCATTTCAAATAACGGTGGGAACTATTACTTGGCAAGCCTATTTATAGGCAAATGAACCGAAGCAGTAACTGGTTTAGAGATTGGCATTGTTCAGAAAATACAGGTAAATGTCACATTTTCAATTGTTACCATAATGGTTTTAAGGCAAAAACATGGTTTGGAAGACTCATTGTTTACATTTTGCTAACAAAAAAGTCACATAGCATAGCTTTAAATATGAAAGACAGTTTTAAAGCTGATAAACAGATTCAGGCTGTGTGTAAGTGCACATGGAGTATTTGGCCATGTGGTTATGAGGAGCTGAAGGGGGTGCCCTGCTGTCTCACAGCGCACACTGAACATATGGCCCCTCAGCAGCACAGGAAGAACATCAAAACACGCTTCGCTTGATCTCACACAAACACACTTTTACTTCACATCAAAAACAAATACCAGTGGCTTAATATGTTGACAGGCCCGAGGACAACTCAAAGAGTGAACGGCATTGCACAAGCAGCCGTCATGCTCGTAAACGGTTATAGCTTGTCGGCACATAACATTAAGACACAAGGGGCCCTTCCCACCTTGCTCTGCAATCTCGATCTCCCTGCGTCCGAAGTCGGACTGTTTGATGTTCTTGATGCAGAAGTCTGCGTTGCCCTTGGAGTTCTTCTGCTGTTTGTCGCGGGGAGAGGTTTCGTCATCTGAGCTGTCAGTGTATGAGGCGGCTGAAAAAGGGAATAATAAAGAAAAAAAAAAATATGAAGACGTGTGTATCTGTTTCTCCTTGAACACAGTCCTAAGAGAGCCCTGCAGGAATGAAGATTTTACTTTTCTTACCTACAATCTACTCTCCTTTATCAATGTAATCCTCTTAAAGAGGCCTGCCAGAGAACCCACACAGCAAAGCTTTTGTTCACGACTCACCTGACACTCTACATTAGACCCTTGACGTATGGTAACAGATTATGTAGCCCACCTGACTGAGGTTTAACAGGACGTGTGCATGTGACTGTACAGTATGTATTGGTGCTCGTACAACGCCATACCTGAGCTGTAACTGTCTGTAGAAGACTGTGAGATGGAGCGAGACAAAGACCTGCGGCCAATCTTGGTGGGACGTTTGTTGAACTCCTGCTTCTGGTCTGCAAACTGGATCTGTCATGAAAAAGGGTGGGAGGTCAGGACAAGAGAGAGAAAACACCAGAGTGAGAAACCTTGTAGTGAGAAAAAGAAAAGAAGTCTCATGTTCACCAAAGCTACATTTATTTGATCAAAAATACAGTAAAACTGTAAAATATTTTTACAATTTAGAATAACTGTAGTATATTTTGATAAATTATAAAAATGTAATTAATTCCTGTGATGAAAAACTGAATTTTTAGCAGCCATTACGCCATTCTTCAGTGTCACATGATCCTTCAGAAATCACTCTGATATACTGATTTGGTGTTTATGAAACATTTTTCTTATAATCAATGCTGGAAATAGCGGTGCTGCTTACTTTTTCCCTGTGGAACCTGTGATGTAACCACTTATGTTTTATATATATATATATATATATATATATATATATATATATATATATATATATATATATATATATATATATATATACACATATACACATATACACACATACACGTGCTGGTCATATAATTAGAATATCATCAAAAAGTTGATTTATTTCACTAATTCCATTCAAAAAGTGAAACTTGTATATTATATTCATTCATTACACACAGACTAATATATTTCAAATGTTTATTTCTTTTAATTTTGATGATTATAACT